>NW_016803344.1:5566109-5572162 GCF_001698545.2 Rhinopithecus bieti | reverse complement strand
TTGAACTCACCAGGCAGAGGTTGCAGTGAGCCAAGATCATGCCATTGCACTCCAGCCTGGGCGACAGAGTGAGACTTCGTCTCAAAAATAAAAATTAAAATAATAATAATAATAATAAAATAAAATAAATAAAAATTAAAAAAAAAAAAATGACTTCAATATGCCATCCCATTTAGCCTCGTTAATCTCCTCCAATGGAAACAGCAGAACAAAATGTTCCATATCACTGAAGCAGAGCAAACTCACCCACAATTGAAAACATTAACCTGAGCTTCCTTTAATGGGCATTACAATGTGTGAAAATGGATATCCAAACATTTACAAAGGAAAAGGAGAGTCTGCGATAAATGGAATTTTGGTCATCTGTTTCATCTCTAATAAATATGAAATGAACAAATGCTACATGGGCAGACTGATCCCCAAATCCTAAATTCTGCTCTGTAAGAGTTATTAGAAATCTAAAACTACAAGCAACTTTCTGAAGACATTTAAAGAAACACTAAAGTGTGACTTTGGGGTCAGGGTTGATATTTAGGAGTACTTCTTTCTTAGATATACATATACATATATTTACTTATTTATTTACTGCTAGGCAATGGAAAATGCACAGAGTAAAGAGAAAGAAGCCACTAGTTAGCAAAAGATCAACTGCTTTTTTCACTGAACTCTTCTTAACTACTCTGACCCACAAAAGTGAATCAAAAAAATCTGTTTAACTTTCCAAGAAAGGAGGAAAAACTGTTAAGTTCTTTAAACTTTCCAAAGTAGCAGCACCTTCACTCATTCTGGAAGCAGATTAAAGTTGCCATCTAAACTCATATGCTTTCCCACAAAGAGCCCAGGCCAAGGAACTTCCTTTTTCACCTTGCAGCAGTGGAGATTTGCTGCTTACTTGTCTATAACTTCAAAGACAAGAACAGGAAAACAGCCAATCATACTACAAAATTATTTCAAACTTCAACACATCTCCCAGGCAGGAAGGTTCTTACAGACCCACAGTGAAAAAAAGAAATGTTTCATCAACTGAAAGACAGCTGTAGGCAGACCAAGAGAGGTTTTACAAAAGAAGCAAAAGTAAAGGGTATCCTTTATTTTACAGAGGGGCTCTCTAGCAACCCAGTTCATATAAAACTTAAACTTAAAGAAGAAAATAGAATCTCTGTAGGTGGCAGAAGAAAAGAAAATTGTTTCCTCCTACTTACAGTGCAAGTGACTATCCCTCTAAGGGTAGGCAGAGCAGAGGGTCTATCCTGTCCTTGGATAGCAGAGGCAAGGCGTGTTGCTGTGAGACCTTTTAAAGATCCCAGTAACTCCCAGCGGCTGGCTTCCCCATCTCATCTCTTTGCTTTCAGCCAAGCAAACATCATGCCTTCATACTCATTCTGGTTGCCAGAAATCTTGTGGTCTATTCTTCTATATTTCTCCCCATTCCTTAGAATTGGAACTGACGTTGACATTGAGGTTAAAAGGGATTGGAAAGGAAGTGGCTGCATCAGGGATACTCCATGGGCAAGTTTAATGAGAATTTAATTCAGAATGGATCCCAAGAGATGGAATAAAACTTAGTCTAGTTGAGTTAACCTAGAAAAACAAGTCCTGCCAAAGAAGGGTCTAATTCAGCTTCTTTCAGAAATTCCAGGTGAGTTAAGGAGAAATTGGTGGAGAAGCTAAGAAATTGGTGGAGATTGCCAAGGCCCAGCCCACCTTATTAGTAAAATCTCGTTGGGACTCTTTTTTTCCGGGAATATTGGTCTCATAATTTTCAGATTTCAGTTGAAGGGCTGTACTTATGTGGACTCAAAAACTATGATACTGCAGTTCTTTTATTCTCCTTTTTGGTCATCTGTTTCATCTCTAATAAAAATTCAGTTGGCTTTTCCTTGGATCAACTAGAATTTACAAGGTTATGTGAAAGCTGATCATGCATACTGGGTCATTCTTGTCATACCCAACTAAATCAGAGTCTAGGGGCCAGGAGGGAAGAAGCACTTGGGGCACAGCACCTGCTCCATGAATTACATTTTTCACAAACCCAGCTGCTAAAATGGCCCTGCTGTAACCCCAACAGCCGTTTAGTAGCTGCTGAAACATGACTTTAAGAATAGTTTTGCCTACCACCATCACTCACCAATCAGAGTTTGCCAGCTCCCAAATGCTTCCTTTTTTTCTTTTTTCCCCCTTCTTTCCAAATGCTTCTTTAGTGCCAATAAGCTTTCCTTCAAAACAGTATAGAACATTTCTCTAATAAAACTCCCAACTTTATTTCTGTTCCTCAGACACACTGAAGACTAACTGGTTAGTGTGTATGCCTCAAACTGCAATCCTTGTTCCAGAATAGAATGCTTTAAAGTTAGAGATTCATCACTGCTTTATTTTGACTTCAACAGTCACAATTTATTGCTTCCTGGATAATGTGGAGCTTAGAGGCTCTGCAGAGGAAAGTAGGTTAATATGGGCCCTGCAATAAACATTGTTTGGTTTAGATGTGATGAGTGTAGAAGGGTGGGATAGGAGATGACACACCCCTACATTGATTTATCCTTATTTCTAGGAACCAATTTCTCTTTGGTGATTTGTAGAGACAAGGGCAACTGGAAAGTGAATAGGGAGTCAGGAGATCTGGATTTCAGTTTAGGCTTTGTTACTTTCTCTCTGATCTTGGACAAGTCCCATAAACTGTCTGAACACTGCTATCTCATCTACCAACCACACTGGGCTGAAAAGAGGATCCAATGAGATAATGTAGACACCTTGAAAACTGTGAAGCATTCCACAAATGTGAATGTTTTCCAAATTTTAGTTCATTATATGACCCACCAAGTAAGGCTTTGGATAAATAATTTGATTGGGAGGCTGAGGCAGGCCGATCACCTGAGGTCAGGAGTTCGAGAAGAGCCTGGCCAACATGGTGAAATCCCGTCTGTACTAAAAATAGAGAAATTAGCCAGGTGTGGTGGTGGGTGCCTGTAGTCCCACTACTCAGGAGGCTAAGGCAGAAGAATCGCTTGAACATGGAAGGCAGAGGTTGCAGTGAGCTGAGATCACGCCACTGCACTCTAGCCTGGGCAACAGAGAGAAACTCTGTCTCAGAAAAAAAAAAGAAAGAAAAGAAAAAAAAAAGAAAAAGTATTTGAATGTGGGGTTGGGAGGAGAAGAGGAACATACGGAGTCTGATGGATATTAGGTGGTGGGATGGGGGATGGGAGTGGAACTAAGTAGAAAAGAAAAAGCAGGGAAAGAAAGCAGAAAAGATATCAAGTTTCTAGAGAAAGACTTGGCCCAGGTGTCTTTGGGGGCTTACATTATTCCCTTAGAAATAATTAGCCAGGAAAGTATTCTGGGAAGATGGCAGAGTAGGAAGTTCCAGGATTCTGTTTCCTTACCTAATCAAAACTTGTACTGGCAGAATCTGTAACTATTTTAAAGCCATGGAGTCTATTGAAGGCTTGCAACTTCTAGGGGAAGGCTTGGATGGCAAAGTGTCCTTGGCACAGAGATAGCCTATAATAATAAAAAAGAAACAACAACAATAACAAAAAACAGTAACAAAATAAAGTAAACCCTGAGGAAAGGGGAGAACCTGGTTTCTAGAGTCATCACATCATTAAACTCAAATGTCTAGTTTTCAACCAAAAAATCACAAGGCATACAAATAAAAGAAAAGATATGGCACATTCAAGGGAAAAAGGAAAAAAAGTCAACAGAAACTCTGAAAGTCCTCATGGCAGACCTACTAGACAAATACATTAAAACAATTATCTTAGAGATACTCAGAGAACTAAAGGAAGATGTGGGGAGTGAAAAAAAAAAAAAAAGAACAAGTAAAAGGAGAATATCAATAGAGATATGGAAAACCTAAAAAAAACCAGAAAGTACAATAACTTTTTATAGTATTGATTAGTACAATAACCAAAATTTAAAATGCACTAGAGGGATTCAAAGGCAGATTTGATTAGACAGAAACTTTGGAGGCCAGAGGCTGTGGGCCAATAAATTCAAAGTTCTGAAAGAAAAAACTGTCAACCAATAATCCTATATCAGATTATCTCAATTGATTCAGGAAAAGCATTTGACAAACTAACACAGTTTCATAATAAAAAACACTCAACAAACCAGGAATAGGAGAAGACTGCTTCAACATAATAAAAGCCAAAAGCCACATATGAAAAACCCACAGCCAACATCATACACGATGATGAAAGAATGAAAGATTTTACTCCAACATTAATAACAAGACAAATATGCCTGCTTTCACCACGTCTATTCAAAGTAGTACTGGAAGTTCTACCTAGAACAGTTAAGCAAGAAAAAGAAAGCAAACGCATCCACCTTAAAAAGGAAGGAGTAAAATGATCTCTGTTCACAGATGGTATGATCTTAAATGTAGAAAAGCCTAAAGATTCCACAAAACACTGTTAGAACTAATAAATAAGTTTAGCAAAGTAGCAGGATACAAAGTTATATCAGTTACATCAGTTACATTTCTATATATTAACAATGAACGATCTGAAAAGAAAATTAAGAAAATGATTCAATTTACAAAAGCATCAAAAGAATTAGGAATTAACATAGCCAAGGGGGTGAAAGATGTGTACAATGACAACTATAGAACATTGCTGAAATAAATTAAATAAGACATAAATATAAGCAATCTACAGATTCAATACAATTCCTATCAAAATCTCCAGGAGGTTTTTTTGCAGAAATAGAAAAAAAAAATCCATTCTAAAATTTGTATGGAATCTCAAAGGACCCCAAATAGCCAAAACACTCTTCAAAAACAAGAATAAAGCTGGAGGACTCACACTTCTTGATTTCAAAACTTACTACAAAGCCACAGTAATCAAAACAGTGTGGTACTTGCATAAAGACAAACATGTAGAAAAATGGAATAGAATAGAGAGCCCAGAAATAAACCTTTACATGTATGGTCAAATGATTTTTGACAAAGGTGCCAAGGCCATTTAATGGGAGAAAGAAGAGGTTTTTTCAACAAATGGTACTAGGAAAACTGGATATCTATGTGCAAAACAATGAAGTTAGACTCTTACCTAACACCACATACAAAAACTTACCCCAAATGAATCATAGACCTAAATGTATTAACAAGAGCTGAAACTATAAAACTCAAGAAGATTTTCCCAGGCAAATAATTTTCCTCCACACTCACCTTATCTAGAGTTTCCCAAAATTCTTCAGCTGCCTTCGTATCAGCACTTGCATACTCCCCTCTCACATTCACATTATATAATGCATAATGATTTATTTTTAAGATGGGGGTCTTGCCATCTTTCCCAGGTTGGTTTCAAACTCCTGGGCTCAGGCAATTCTCTCACCCCAGACTCCCAAAGTGTTAGGATTACAGGTGCAAGCCACCGTGACAGGCTGAATAACGATTGTTTTTTATTTTTTTTGAGACAGAGATTTCACTCTTGTTGCCCAGACTGGAGTGCAGTGGTGCGATCTTGGCTCACTGCAACCTCCGCCTCCTGGGTTCAAGCAATTCTTCTGCCTCAGCCTCCCAAGTAGCTGGGATTACAGGCATGCACCACCATGCCTGGCTAATTTTTTTGTGTATTTTTAGTAGAGACAGGGTTTCACCATGTTGGCCAGGCTGGTCTCAAACTCCTGACCTCAGGTGATCTGCCCGCTTCAGCCTCCGTGCTGGGATCATAGGCGTGAGCCTTTGCGCCCGGCCGTGGCCATGATTCTTGAGTCATTTAAACCACCTAGAGCTGGCAGTATATTCAACATCCTAGTCAGGTTTAGCCTTTTCTGTCTTTCTTTTCTTTCCCTCCCTCCCTCCTTTCTCCTTTCCTTTCTCTCTTTCTCCTTCCTCCCTCCCTTCCTTCTCTCTTTCTCTCTTTCTTTCTTTTTCTTTCTCTTTCTTCTTTCTTTCTTTCCTTTCTTTCTTTCTTTCTTTTCTCTTTCTTTCTCCCTCCTTCCTTCCTTCTCTCTTTCTCTTTCTTTCTCTCTTTCTTTCTTTCTTTCTTTCTTTCTTTCTTTCTTTCTTTCTTTCTTTCTTTCTTTCTTTCTTTCTTTCTTTCTTTCTT
>NW_016803344.1:5522285-5565792 GCF_001698545.2 Rhinopithecus bieti | reverse complement strand
CCTTCCTTCCTTCCTTCCTTCCTTCCTTCCTTCCTTCCTTCCTTCCTTCTTTCTTTCCTTCTTTCTTTCACAGAGTCTCACTCTGTCACACAGGCTGGAGTGCAGTGGCATGATCATGAGCCCACTTCAGCTTTGACTTCTGGGCTCTAGCAATCCTCCCATCTCTGCCTCCTGAGTAGTAGGGGCCACAGGCATGCACTACCATGCCCAGCCGGACTTTTCTCTCAACATCACAAACAAACTTTGTTTTGGCCATGATTGTTATCATGCTAAGAGAGATATGCTTCTGTTGCCTGGTCTTCAATCTAGGTCATTAGAAGTTTCTCCATATCCCATATAGACCCTTCGTGAACTTTTGTTAGTCTCCTTGCCGTCAGTGAAGCAGATTCTTTTTTTTCTTTGTTTTTGAGATGGAGTCTCGCTGTGTCACCCAGGCTGGAGTGTAATGGCATGGTCTCAGCTCACTGCAGCCTTGGCCTCCCCGATTGAAGCGATTGTCCTGCCTCAGCCTCCCAAGTAGCTGGGATTACATGTGCCTGCCATCACACCCGGCTAATTTTTGTGTTTTTAGTAGAGACGGGGTTTCACCATGTTGGTCAGGCTGGTCTCGAACTCCTGACCTCATGATCTGCCCACCTTGGCCTCCCAAAGTGCTGGGATTACAGGCGTGAGCCACTGCGCCCAGCTGAAGCAGATTCTTTAACAGCTTCAGTCACTTTGCTCTTGTTCTTCAAGATGGTAGCTATGGTGGAACGGGACATGCCTGACTAGTAAGCAATAATCATCACTGACTTTTTACCTTTGTAGCTCTTAATTACTTTAAATTTAATTTCTAGGTCAGTCACTTGATGTGGCCTCTTACTGGCAACATTAGCCATGGATTTTGTATGCTTTAGGAGCCACGATGAAAAAAACAACATGAGATTAAATCAAATGCAAGAGAAAATAGTGTGCAAATAAGAGATGCAGTAAACACGAAATATATGAGGATACTGTGGGTATAACATGACATACTGTTTTACAGTAAACTGTTTGTTTGTTTTCTGAGTTTCGCTCTGTCACGCAGGCTGAGTGCAGTGGCGCCATCTCGGCTCACTGCAACCTCTGCCTCCTGGGTTCAACTGATTCTCCTGGCTCAGCCTCAGCCTCGGCCTCCCGAGTAGCTGGGATTACAGGAGCCTGCCACCACCCCTGGCAAATTTTTGTATTTTTAGTAGAGATGGGGTTTCGCCATGTTGGTCAGGCTGGTTTATAGGACCACTGTCGTATATGCAGTCCGTCATATACACTTGGGCAACAGAGTGAGGAAGAAAGAAAGGAAAGAAAGAAAGGGAAGGAAGGAAGGAAGGAAGGAAGGAAGGAAGGAAGGAAGGAAGGAAGGAAGGAAGGAAGGAAAAAAGAAAGGAAAAGAAAGAAAAAAAGAAAAGAAAAGAGAAAAGAAAAAAGAAAGAAGGCTGATAGTGCCACTGGATGCCTGGCCCCAACCACAACTCTAGAAGACCTACTGCATTAAGGGCCAATTAGCACAATGGTCTAAAATAAGAGCTATCACCTTTCCCTTAGGACTGACTAGTTATGCTATATTTTTACTGATTCTTAGGCACTAGTGGTCTTGTCTGATACTTAGAAGATTACAGACTGGCAGATTAAAGGCACCTCTCTTTGGGTCATGAGCCCTGGAAACAAATTGCAGCCACCAAACAGTCTGGATCACTGTTGTGGTGTAGTTGTGGTGTACATGGTAAGGGCTCATTCTCTGATGAGACCAACTAGAATCAAGCTTTTGATCAAGCTTGTGCCAATCAGATGGCCACAGTTGCCACCTAGATCCATCATCACACTGGAGATGGCAACATCATCATCAACTAGGCACAAAGTAAGGGACTCTGTGTTTCTGATGCAGAAGCTGACACTACATGCCAGACTTGTGACCTCTGCCAAAAGTTAGCCTATTTGTCTCATGGTGAAAGAGGCCATATTGCACTGAGTATTGACTGGCTGCAGAGTGTTGACTGGCTCCTGGTAAATCGGTGACATCAGACCTTTGACCTCGTCCAAGCTATTCCATCTTATTGCTGTTGACTTTTTCTCAGGTAATGGTTTTGCTGTTCTAGTCTAATCAGCCAACTCTGGCTATATCACTGTGGCCTTGAAACTAATCTGTGTCATGATTTTGGCTTTCTGGATGGTGATAATACTGCATTTTTTAGTGCAAAAACTCATCAACAATGGGTTTATAGTCAAAGTATTTGGTAGCCAATTCATTCCCCTTATTATCTTCAGACTGGTGATATTATTGAGAGATGGAATAAACTTTTAATTAAAAAAACAGCTTTATTGAGATGTAATTCACATATCATAAAATTCACCCTTTTGAAGGTTTTTAGTATATTCACAGAGTTGTGCAACCATCCTACAGTATGCAGTCTTTGTGGCTGGCTTCTTTCACTTAGCAAAATGTTTTCAAAGTTTATCCATGTGGTAGCACATATCAGTACTTCATTCCTTGTCATGGCTAAATCGTCTCCTCTTAACTTTACTGGTTAATGATTAGAATGAATAGGATGGATAGTTTTATAGACCTCTTTTGAAAATTCAGGGTTCTGCCTGACCATTCCTGGGCACAATGTACCTTTCTTTTCCCTAACAGCAACTCCATTCCAGCCTGAGTTTGAAAACCTCTGAAGGACAGCCCAGGAAAAAATTGATCTGGAGGATTCAAATTTAATTCTAGGACAGTCACATGAATTCTTTGTTAGACTGACAAGGTCCTATGTCATGAGGACAATGACCATTCGGTTGAGTACACTTCTCACTAAGTCTTCAAATAGTTGCCCAAGTTGGGTAGGATTCGAGATATAACGGGTCTCTGATTTTTTTTTTTTTTAAATGCTATTGTTGGCCAGGTGCAGTGGCTCAGGCCTGTAATCCCAGCACTTTGGGAGGCCAAGGCAGGCAGATCACGAGGTCAGGAGATCAAGAGCATCCTGGCTAACAGGGTGAAACCCCATCTCTAATAAAAAAAAATACAAAAAAATTAGCTGGGCCTGGTGGCAGGTGCCTGTAGTCCCAGCTACTCAGGGGGCTGTGGCAGGAGAATGGCGTGAACCGGGGAGGTGGAGCTTGCAGTGAGCCGAGATCACGCCACTGCACTCCACTCCAGCCTGTGCGACAGAGCGAGACTCTGTCTCTGTCTCTAAAAAAATAAAAATAAAAAAAAGCTCGTCCCACTCACAATTGACTCTTTCAGATGAAAAGTGTTGGTGTGAGTGGGGAAGAATTGGAGAAAAGGTGAAGTTATAGCTACTGGGTTGGAATACACTGATTTTGTAACTGTGGAAGGAGAATAACGATCCCAGTACCTGGAGGGAGAACATGTTAAACCCCAGGAAGTGTGGAGAGGTAGGGAACAGTTAATGTTCTCTTTGTCCCTTAGATCCAGCACTACAACCTGGCAAACAGTTACATGGTTTGTTTGACGCACACTGTCATCAGGCAGTCAATCTCATCTGCTGCTGGATTTGTCAAACCAGTCGATGTGCTATTAAAACAGAGAAATTCATGTGGACATGCCTGACACTATGCCTTCTATGCCTGGTGCTGTCAAAGGTGGATGAACACAGACTGGCACAACTGTATTTTAATCTGACTGATACAAAATCATATGCCTCTCCTGATGCCTGAGTGGCCTTGGTTATGCTATGTATGGTGATTGAGACTGGCCTTAAACTGTATACTGGATGTCTAAAATAAGTCCCTGATCCACCTGGGACTTATTCACAGATGGCTGAATCTGGGACTCTGAGGTCAATACTGCAGGTTTGTCTCATCTTGCTGCTTGGGGATTTATTGACAGTGCTCTATGCTGTATGAGATAAATTGAATGGATTTGGTTCCAACCTCTACTAATCAGATTAATCAAAATGGCCTGCAGAATGGCATGCTCAAGTGAAAATCTCCCAAGAAGCCAAGATGATGTAGAACTGAGGGTGGATGCTGTTGAGAGACATTCTGCCATGAGTCTCTTATGCTCCTCCTCATCTTATAGAGTATACCAAGAATGTAAGGTAATGACTGCTCTTTAGCCAGGCCATTTCTCAGGCTTGTCTTTGCAGCAAGCAACTTTGAGGTGTGAAGTAATATCTCCCTGGGTTAAAAAGCAAGTTTGCTTACTGCTTTCTATAAAACAGTGGGTTCCCCAAACTCAGTGCTATTGTCATGTAACACATCTACCACATGTGTAGACCTTCATCTGGGCCTTTGTGTTGTCCCTGTTGGACTTAGGGAGCAAGAGCTGATGCAAAAGTTAATGCTCATGCTGCTTGCTGTGTGGTGAATAATAAAGTTCATTGTCTCTGACCTAAGTCTCATGACTTCTGTTAGAATTCATGAAATAACAAGCTAACTTATTAGCTTATAAGTAGGGTAAAGTCAAATCCTACACCTGACATATCTGAGAGTTCCATTTACTCAATGTCCTTGTCAACACTTGCTATAGTCAGTCTTTTTAATTTGAGAAATTCTAATAGGTACATAGTAGTATCTCATTGCAGTGTAATTTGTATTTCCCTAATAAGCTTATTTCCATCTGTATGAGCTTATTTCAATTTGCATATTTTTTGGTAGAGTATCCGTTCAAATCTTTTGTTCATTTAAAAAACTGGGTAGTGTTTCTTATTTTTAAAACTATATTCTGGATACAAGTTCTTTGTCAGATAAGTTATTTGTAAATATTTTCTCCCAGTCAGAGGATTGAATTTTCATTGTTCTTAACAGCGTCTTTTGATAGAAGTTCTTAATTTTGACAAAGCCCAATTTAATGCTTCTGTTATGGATTGTGCTTTTCTTTTGCTTAATTCAAAGTCACAAAAGATTTCTTCTATGTTTTCTTTTAAAAGTTCTATAGTGTTAGATTTTACATTTATGTCTACAGCCCATTTTGAATTAATTTTGTATATGGTGTGAGGTTATGAATTGAAGTTCATTTTATTGCATATGGCTAACTGTTCCAGTACCATTTGCTGAAAAGACTATATTTTGTACCTTGTGGGAGATCACTTGACCATACATGTGTGAGTCTGTTCCCGGACTCTCTATTCTAAACTACTGACTTATCTATCTTTATAGCAATACTACATTGTGTTTATTATTCTCCAAGTCTGGAAGTCAGGGAGAGTAAGTCTTCAAACTGTTCTTTTTTGAAGTTGTGATTACTCTAAGTCCTTTGTATTTCCACATGAATTTTAGAATAAACTTGTCAATTTCTACTAAAACCTACTGGGATTTTGATTGGAGTTGTGTTGAATCTACAGATAAACATGGGGAAAACTGACATCAGAACAATATTGAGTCCTCTGATCCAAGAATATGGCATATCTCTCCTTTTTTTTTTGAGACAGAGTCTCACTCTGTCGCCAGGCTGGAGTGCAGTGGCACGATCTCAGCTCACTGCCACCTCCACCTCCTGGGTTCAAGTGATTCTCCTGCCTTAGCCTCCCGAGTAGCTGGGACTGCAGGTGTGCACCATCATGCCCAGCTAATTTTTGTATTTTTAGTAGAGATGGAGTTTCACCATGTTGCCCAGGATGATCTTGATCTCTTGACCTCATGATCCACCTGCCTCGGCCTCCCAAAGTGCTGGGATTACAGGTGTGAGCCACCACGCCCAGCCTGGTATATCTCTTTACTTATTTAGGTATTAATTTCTCTCACTGTCTTATGGTTTCAGTGTATGATTCTTGAACAGATTTATCATTAAGAATTTAATATTTTTGGTGCTATTATAAATGGTATTTTTTAACATTTCAATTTGTATTGTCTTTGCTACAATATAGAAATACACTAATTTCTGTATATTAATCTTGTATGCTTCAAACTTGCTAAACTCATTTATTAGTTCTAGCAGACTTTTTAAGGTCTTCATTGGATTTTTTACATAAACAATCATGCCTTTTGCAAATAAATAGTTTTACTGTTTCATTTCCAAGCTTACTGTTTTTTTATTCCTTGTTCTTGCCTTACTGAATTAACTGGAATGTCCAGTAGAGAGTTCAATGGAAGATGTGAGAGCAGACATCCTTGCCTTGTTCCTTATTGTAGAAGAAAACATTTGGTCTTTAATCAAGTATAGGGCCAGGTGTGGTGGCTCACACTTGCAATCCAAGCACTTTGGGGAGGCCAAGATGGGATGATGACTTGAGGCCAGGAGTTCAAGACCAGCCTGGTCAACTTAGCAAGACCCCATCTCTATAAAACATTAAAAAATTAAGTATGTAAGTTAGCTGTAGATTTTTTGTAGGTGAGCTTTATCAGACTGAGGAAGTTCCTTTCTATTCTTAGTTTGTTAAGACTTTTTTTTAAAAAAATCAGGCGGCGTGCAGTGGCTCATTCCTGTAATCCTAGCACTTTAGGAGGCTGAGGCAGGTGATCGCTTGAGGTCAGGCATCCGAGACAAGTCTGGCCAACATGGCAAAACCCTGTCTCTACTAAAACTACAAAATTTGCCAGGCCTTGTGGGGTGCACCTGTAGTCCCAGCTACCGGGGAGGCTGAGGCAGGAGAATCACTTGAACCCAGGAGGCAGAAGTTGCAGTGAGCCAAAATCGTGCCACTGTACTCCAGCCTGGGTGACAGAGCAAGACTCCATCTCAAAATAAAAAAGTTAAAAAAAAAATCAGAATGAACATTGAATTTTGTCAAATTTTTAATGTATTTATTGAAAATGTCATATAGCTTTTCTTTTTTAGTCTGCTAAAATGGCAAATTACATGGACAATAATGGTAAGCTGACATAAGAGACACACTTTCTAAAGTAGGTATACATCAGCTGACCTGTAATTCCAGCACTTCGGGAGGCTGAGGTGGGTGACCTCCTTACCTGAGGTCAGGAGTTCAAGACCAGCCTGCCCAACATGGTGAAACCCCGTCTCTACTAAAAATACAAAAATTAGCTGGGTGTGGTGGCACATAGCTGTAATCCCAGCTACTCAGGAGGCTGAGGCAGGAGAATCGCTTGAACCTGGGAGGTGGAAGTTGCAGTGAGCCGAGACTGCGCCACTACACTCCAGCCTGGGCGACAGAGTGAGACTCCGTTTCAAAAAAAGAAAAAAAAAAAGTAGGCGCACATCTAGTTTATTATATAAGTATTTTAAATCAGTGGTTTTGTATATGCCAATAAGAACCCATTAAAATGAACAAAACAGATCTCATTCATAGCCGAAACAACAAAATAAAATAATTAGGAATATATTCAAGCAATTATGAGAACTTATATGAAAAAAGCTATACACTCTACTAAGAGACATGAGAAAAAACATGAATCAGTGGAGAGATAAGCTATTTTCCTTCATGGTAAGAATTATTATTATAAAACAAAACTTCTCCAGATTAACACATAAATTTAACATAATTTCCATCTAAATACCAATGTAATTTTAATTTTTTTTGTAAATTACATCTGAAGTTGATCTGAGAAAAACTGAGAATGACAAAATATTGAAAAAGAAGGATGATAAGGGGAGCACATCCTGTCAGATGTTAAAAAGTATTATAAACGTATAATTTTAATGTGTGGTACTAGAACCAGAATAGTTCAATAGAACAAAATAAAGTCTAAAAGTAGACAATAATGTTGATAAGAATTTTCTATATAACAAAGGTGCAGGCAGGGCGCGGTGGCTTACACCTGTAATCCCAGAACTTTGAGAGGCCAGGGCAGGCAGATCACGGGATCAGGAGTTTGAGATCAGTCTGACCAACACGGTGAAACCCCGTCTCAATAAAAACACAAAAATTAGCCAGGGGTGGTGGCATGCACGTGTAATCCCAGCTACTCAGGAAGCTGAGGCAGGAGAATCGCTTGAACCCAGGAGGCAGAGGTTGCAGTGAACCGAGATTGTGACATTGCACTCCAGCCTGGGAGACAGAGCAAGACTCTGTCTCAAAACAAACAAACAAACAAAACCCCCAAAAAACAAACGTGCTATATTTCAGGAAGCTTAGTGGTAGGGCTGCCAGGAGTATAAAGATGAAAAACATGCAGGATCCAATCTAGAAAGAAGATTGAGACAAGAGCACAACTCTTAATATAAAACAAAAAGAACTAAGTGGCATATGGGACAACAAATTAGGCAACTAAAGTAATTCAAAGGAAAGAGAAAAAGTCTTGGTTATGTTTGCCAAGCTTTGAATATTAGACCTGCTTTGTGTCCCAGAGACTGTCAGTGCACCCTGTTTGTGCAATTTTAACCAGGATTAGGCCAGTGTGGGAGCCACTCCACCAGACTTCTAGGTCATTTCATTAGAGTCGCCTCAGAAGTCCTGGTGAGGCAATCCCAGGAGTCCTCTTTGGCTGTCTTACTTGGTTTTCTCAAGCAAGGATTCTGCTAGACCCCTGAATCTGAGTACCTCTCCCTTTTTAGCTCCAGTCCCCACAGGGCCATTTAAGAAAATGTACTCATGTTTCTGATTCATTACTATGTTGTGATGACTATTCTTACAAACACTTTTGACGTCTATAGGCCTCAGAGCCACTCAAAAGTCCTGTTTGGGCCAGTCTCCTGGCACATGAGAGTCCCTCTTTATGGCCAGTGGTGCAGAATGGCTTTCATGGGAGAGAACAGTCTGGCAGTCTTAAGGCTTGGTGTGGTAAAGTCACATGGATCCTGAGAAGGCATATGCACAGACACCAGCTCAGTCATCCCAAGGAGACAGCTCATCTTTCCGTAAGTATTTCTCAAAGGGTCTCCTGGGTAACTTTTGCATTACCATCACCTTAGAGCTTGTTAAATATTCCTGGCTCCCACTTCAGATCTGCAAAAAAGGATCTCAGAATCTAGGGCCTGAAAAAAAAATATATATTTTTTACAAGTTTCTCTGCATGTTAGGCTTCTAAAATGACACCTGTTCTACATCTAGTTTCAGAGTTGCTCAATACTGCCCTCTAAGCAATGATTCTGAGTCAGGGGTCCTTACTGGTTTTTCAAAAGACACTCCACAGTTCCGGATCCCTAAACCACAATGGAAAACACCTAAGGCCTGGGCTACTTATAAGCTGTAGATCGTAGCAGCTACAGCCTAATCCTCCATCAGTAGCCTTTTTTTTTTTTTTTTTTAAATTATCCTTCCTCCCTGTAGCCTTCCATTGCCAACTCAAATTCTTTTAGGTTTTATGAGCTGTAACTGTGTGTTTTCCATGGCAAAAACTGGTATCCTAGAGCTAAAGATTCTTTATATCCACATGCCTGGTCAATCTTTTCTTTTTACTTATCTATTTATTTTTGAGATAGGGTCTTACTCTGTTGCCCAGGCTGGAGTGCAGTGGCACAATCATGGCTCACTGCAGCCTCTATCTCCCAGGCTCAAGCAATCCTCCCACTTCAGCCTCCCAAGTAGCTGGGACTACAGGCGCATGCCACCATGCCTGTGGGGAAAAGAGAGGTCAGCTTGTTACTGTGTTTATATAGAAAGAAGTAAATTTAAGAGACTCCATTTGGCTCTGTATTTGAGATGCTGTTAATCTGTGACTCTACCCCCATCCTGTCCTTGCTAGAGACATCGCTGTGGTAATTAAGGTTGAAAAGATTTTGGGCTGTAAGGAATGTGCTTTGTTAGGCAAATGCTTAAAGCCTGCTTGTGGTTGAAGGTCAGTACCATTCTCTTAAATCTCAGTAAAAGAAAAAATCTGTCTCCTGCCCGTCCCTGGGTAAATGGAACATCTCCGTGTATCTGTATGTCTTACTGCTGATTTACTCCCTTATCTTTTGAGCAATAAATATTGAGGGAACTCAGGGGCTGGTGCCGGTGTGGGTCCTCTGTAAGCACAGCACTGGTCCCCTAGGCCCCGCTTTTCTTTCTCTATACTTTGTCTCTGTGTATTATTCTTTTTCTCAAGTCTCCCGTTCCACCTAACGAGAAGCACCCACAGGTGTGGAGGGGCAGGCCACCCCTTCACATGCCTGGCTAATTTTTGTATTTTTTTGTAGCGATGAGGTTTTGCCATGTTGCCCAGACTGGTCTTGAACTCCTGAGCTCAAGCAATCCATCCACCTTGGCCTCCCAAAGTGCTGGGATTACAGGTGTGAGCCACTGTGCCTGGCCTAATCTTTTCATTACAATATCCTTTGCTCTTTTCTTTCTATTCCTTCTGCCATGCCCTAGAGATCTTTACTGCCAGAATTAGGCTCACACACACCTTCTTAGTCTATATGGTTCCAGTCTTCTCTTTCTAAAATCTTTTCCACCTACTTTCTGCTCAAAAACCTAAAAGGACTCCTGGTATCATCCATATCAAGTCTAAATGTGTCTGTTTTCCAGGCCCTTTATAACCTATCCCATTTTGCTTATTAGACTTTACTTCTAACTATTCTACATATGTTTTCCATTTGTTGCCCACATATGTGTCCTGCTGATTTCAACCCATGGGTCAGATTCATCTCAGTGTCCCCGGAACGTGATAAAAAGAGGCAGGGTAGGGCCCAATAAATGCAAGCTGACTGAGTCAACATTTGCCATTTGTTTCCCTTTCTTTTCTTTTCTTTTTTCTTTTTTTTGAGACGGAGTCTCACTCTGTCGCCCAGGCTGGAGTGTGGTGGCGCCATCTTGGCTCACTGCAAGCTCCGCCTCCCGGGTTCCCGCCATTCTCCTGCCTCAGCCTCCCAAGTAGCTGGGATTACAGGCGCCCGCCACCATGCCCAGCCAATTTTTTTGTATTTTTAGTAGAGACGGGGTTTCACCATGTTAGCCAGGATGGTCTCGATCTCCTGATCTCATTGATCCACCTGCCTCAGCCTCCCAAAGAGCTGGGATTACAGGCGTGAGCCATCGCGCCCGGCCCTGCCATTTATTTCCCTTTCAACATCCTCTTTTTATATTCCACATACTCTTCAAGTCCCACATTCTGCTTGAAGACCTCCTCAGTTTCTCCAGCTCTTATGACATCCTCCTTCACTGAAAAAAAAAAAAAAAAGAAGGAAAGAAGAAAGAAAGGAAGAAAAAAATTCCCACAATGGGCTTTTGGAGCGACAAAAGCATAGGGAAGAGAAAGGAAGATTAATAGTCTGATAGCAAACACTCTTTAGTTATTCAGGAAATACATCAATCATGAGTCACTGACTTTCTATGGTACCATATAATCTGTATTATTCTGTTTAGAACACATATACTGTCAGTGTTCCGTGCTAAGCATGTGAAATGAATTCATTCTGCCTCCCTACGTCAGTTCAGAAGTAATTGCTTCCTGCTTCCCTGATTCCTTGTGTTGAGTTAAATGCTCACTCTCCATGGTCTCATGACACCTTGTGCTTACTTTTTTTGTTTTTTGAGAGAGGATCTCGCCCTGTCATCCAGGCTGGAGTGCAGTGGCATGATCTCGGCACACTGCAACCTCTGCCTCCTGGGTTCAAGTGATCCTCCCGCCTCAGCCTCCCGAGTAGCTGGGACTAAAGGTGCATGCCACCACACCTGGCTAATTTTTGTATTTTTTGTAGAGACAGGGTTTTGTCATGTTGCCCAGGCTGGTCTTGAACTCCTGGGTTCAAGTGATCTGCCTGCCTCAGCCTCCCAAAGTGTTGGGATTACAGGCGTGTGCCACTGCACCCGGCCCTTGTGCTTACTATTAACTTAATCTCTTGTATTGAAAATGCCCATTTATTAGTCTGATTCCCCCTTAGACTTTGAGTTTCATGAGAGAAGGTCCAGGCTTACTAGTTTTTTTTTTAAATCTGTTCCTTTTATAGGTATGTCAATTCTATACGTGTAGATGGCACATAAACCATCTCTGAAGTAACTAGACTGTAAACTTTGGAAGATAATGATCATGTTTTGTAATCTTTTTTTTTTTTTTTTTTTTTTTTTTGAGACAGAGTCTCACTCTGTCACCCAGGCTGGAGTGCAGTACTGTGATCTCGGCTCACTGCAAGCTCCACCTCCCAGGTTCACCCCATTCTCCTGCCTCAGCCTCCCAAGTAGCTGAGACTACAGGCGCCCGCCACCACACCCAGCTAATTTTTTTGTATTTTTAGTAGAGATGAGGTTTCACCATGTTAGCCAGGATGGTCTCGATCTGCTGAACTCGAGATCCGCCTGCCTTGGCCTCCCAAAGTGCTGGGATTGCAGGCATGAGCCACCACTCCCGGCTCATGTTTTGTGTTTTTTATCTTTATATTCTGGGTTCCCAGCTCAGTGCTCAGGTGTTCAGAAAGTTTGTGAATGTTAACATTTCTGTGCTCTGTTCCTCTCACCACCCACAAGCAACCTTACACTTGCCCATCAAAACCTAGTAACTGAGCACTTTTATTCTAGTTAGTGCTTATACAGTGTTATTCACTGAGATTAATGCTGTTGACCACTGTGAGAGAGAAACAGTAAGCAAATTTATTAATTATATTTTGCTTGGAAATTCTATAAAAGAGTTTGTTTAAATAAGAACTTCTGCCTCTCTTTCCTACTTTCAGAGAATAAGTTTTGGAGCCAGGCAGAATTAGATATGAATCTTGGCTTTGCAAATACACTAGCTCCTGGCCTTGGGTATGGCCTTTTGGGATATTAAATTAAAGATGGGGATAACAATACCTGTTCTATAGGATCATTATGATGATTGAATGTGTAAAGAGAGAAAAGGTGTTTAAGCACCACACTTGGCACATAACAAACATCCACAAAAGTTAGTTTTTACTCCTTGATTCTCTCCTTCCTCAAGAGGATCACTTGGATCACCTCTTTCCACACAGTATAGAGTGTATTACATGACATTGTCTAGTTTAGCCTAAGGTTAGGCTTCCTTTTCTTATACTACCTGTTTCCCAGGAGCTTTGAGTCTATATTTGTATACATTTGAATATGTAATGTGTACATGTTTGGAAGTCTATATAACTGCCCATAGTGTTCATCTGTATATAAGAGCCATAGGTTTCCAGCTATTCTCACATTTAGGTTGAGAAACTTCAGAGGGTTAAAATTGCTGAAAAGGGGCCGGGTGCGGTGGCTCACGGCTGTAATCCCAGCACTGTGGGAGGCCGGAGCGGGAGGATCACGAGGTCAGGAGATCGAGACCATCCTGGTGAACATGATGAAACCCCGTCTCTACTAAAAATACAAAAAAATTAGCCAGGAGTGGTGGCGGGCACCTGTAGTCCCATCTACTCTGGAGGCTTAGGCAGGAGAATGGCATGAACCCGGGGGGTGGAGCTTGCAGTGAGCAGACATTGTGCCACTGCACTCCAGCCTGGGTGACAGAGCAAGACTCCGTCTCAAAAAAAAAAAAAAAAAAAAAAAATTGCCGAAAAGAACACATGCTTCTTTCCCCTTGCTACTGCCATCTCCAGCAGCCTGATTCCCCCTGTTAAATGCAGCACTGTGAAAAATTCCTGGGATTAAGCTACGGTGAACAGATTCCACTATCAGTATCTAAAAGCAAATAGGAGGAGTGCTCCCCAGAAGTATCCAGCTATAAGACCTGCATGCTGCTATTGCTCAGTAATAAAAAATGATAAATGGGTGATGCCACTTTGTGCATCCCAGGTTCAAGCGATTCTCCTGCCTCAGCCTCCCGAGTATCTGGGACTACAGGCGCCCACCACCACGCCCAGCTAATTTTTGTATTTTTTTTGTAGAGATGGGGTTTCGCCATATTGCCCAGGCTGGTCTTGAACTCCTGGGTTCAAATGATCCACCTGCCTCGGCCTCTCAAATTGTTGGGATTACTGGCGTGAGCCACCGTGCCCAGCCTCTCCAGGGTTTCAGCTGGGACCATGAAGCCTCCACTCTAGGGATAAGGGCAAACTCGGAATAGACCAGCTCTCATAAAGCCCAGCTTTGACTTCCTCAGACACTTGTTAGATGAAAGTTTCAGCCTCTAGCCTGTTCGCTTGACAGAAACAAAAGTAAACCCTTCTGGAGAGAGATAACATCATATAGAACTTCAACAGGCTAGAGCTCAACAGGCTTTTTTGAAGAAATTGACAACATGGTTCTAAAATTTATATGGAAATGCAAAGGACCTAGAATAATCAAAACAATATTGAAAAAAGAACAAATTTAGAATATTTATACTCACAAGTTCAAGATTTGCCATAAAGCTAGAGTAGATAGATACAGATTAATGGAACAGGATCAAGTCCAAAAATAGATCTACACATATATAGTCAACTGAGGACCAACCAAGGCATCAAATCAATTCAATGAGGCAAAGGAACGCCTATTTAACAGATGTGTAAAACAACTGGGTATCTCTATGGAAAGACAACTCTGACTCCTATGGCATTCCATACAAAAAATTAATTCAAGATGGATCGTAGACCTACATTAAAAACTAGAACCATAAAACTTCTAGAAGTATATCTTTGTGACTATGGAGTAGACAGAACTTTCATAGGTAGAACATAAAATGTACTAACCATAAAAGTAAAAATAAAATATTGGATTTCAAGAAAATTAATTTTTTTGCTTATCATAAGACACCATTTTGAAAGGAATAAGTAAGAAATAGACAGGAGACGGCCCCAGCCCGCGGGCTAACGCCGGCACTCTCCATGAGACTGCTGGCCCCCGCGCCTGCTGGCGCTGCACCGGCCTGGAGAGCGCGCTTCGCGCTGACTCAGCGGCGACCGCGGCGGTGTTAGCCGCTCTTGCGCTCTTTTCCTTCCTAGGGCGCCGACCCCGCCCGCTTGCTTGCTTGTTTGCCTCCCTGCCTGCCTGCCTGCCTGCCCGGTGTCACGCAAGAGAAGGTGCCAGGGGACGCGGAGCGACGAGGGGCCTGCAGTCCCGTCCAGCTCCGTCTCTGGCGTTGGCGCTGCGGCCGTGGCGAGGACTGCGGTGACAAGGACGAGGGCCGCTCTCCCTGCTCTCTGTGTGCCGCTCCGCTGGCTAACCATCTGGACTGCAGGCTGGGAGGAGAGATGGAGTGATAAGGAAGATGTTTATGAATTCCTCTGTGGGATCAGAACTCCAAGTATAGCAGCAAGGGTGGATGAACAGGCTCTATTAGGGCTAAATCCAAATGCTGATTCAGACTTTAGAAAAGGGCCCTGGCCTATTTTGAGCAGTTAAAGATTTCCCCAGATGCCTGGCAGGTGTGTGCTGAAGCTCTAGCCCAGAGTACGTATAGTGATGATCATGTGAAGTTTTTCTGCTTTCAAGTACTGGAACATCAAGTTAAATAGAAATATTCAGAACTAACCACTGTTCAACAACAACTAATTAGGGAGACGCTCATATCACGGCTGTAAGTTCAGAAGCTGAATCCCCAACCAGAGAAGACCTTCATACGAAATAAAGCCGCCCAAGTCTTCGCCTTGCTTTTTGTTAACAGAATATCTCACTAAGTGGCCCAAGTTTTTTTTTTTTTTTTTTACATTTTCTCAGTAGTGGATCTAAATCCAAGGGGAGTAGATCTGTACCTGCGAATCCTCATGGCTATTGATTCAGAGTTGTTGGATCGTGATGTGGTGCTTGCGTACATCAGAGGAGGCTCCTAGGAATACTCTCATAAAAGATACCATGAGGGAACAGTGCATTCCAAATCTGGTGGAATCATGGTATCAAATATTACAGAATTATCAGTATACTAATTCTGAAGTGTCGTATCAGTGCCTTGAAGTAGTGGGGACTTATGTCTCTTGGATAGACTTATCCCTTATAGCCAATGATAGGTTTATAAATATGCGGCTAGGTCAGATGTCAATAGAAGTTCTATGGGAAGAAGCATATGACTGTTTATTTGAAGTTGTAAATAAAGGAATGGACCCTATTGATAAAATGAAACTAGTAGAATCTTTGTATCAAGTATTACAGTCTGCTGGGTTTTTCAGCATTGACCAGGAAGATGTTGACTTCCTGGCCAGATTTTCTAAGCTGGTAAATGGAATGGGACAGTCATTGATAGTTAGTTGGAGTAAATTAGTTAAGAATGGGGATATTAAGAATGCTCAAGAGGCACTACAAGCTATTGAAACAAAAGTGGCACTGATGTTGCAGCTACTAATTCATGAGGATGATGATATTTCTTCTAATATTATTGGATTTTGTTACGATTATCTTCATATTTTGAAACAGCTTACAGTGCTCTGGGATCAGCAAAAAGCTAATGTAGAGGCAATCATGTTGGCCGTTATGAAAAAAGTTGACTTACGGTGAAGAATATAACTTTGAAAATGAGGGTGAAGATGAAGCCATGTTTGTAGACTACAGAAAACAACGGAAGTTACTGTTGGACAGGCTTGCTTCAGTTTCACCAGTTACCACTGGCCTCTGTTCACAGAGTTTTTAGTTCTACACCGCAGAATTGGCAGACTACATGGTTTATGGAAGTTGAGTAGCAATAAGATTACTGTATATATTGGCAGAAGCTCTTCCAGTATCTCATGGTGCTCACTTCGCAGGTGATGTTTCAAAAGCTAGTGCTTTGCAGGATACGACGTGAACTCTGGTAACATCAGGAGTCAGTTCCTATCAGCATACATCTGTGACTTTGGAGTTCTTCGAAACTGTTGTTAGATATGAAAGTTTTTCAGGTTGAACCTCAGCACATTCCATGTGTACTAATGGCTTTCTTAGAGCACAGAGGTCTGCGGCATTCCAGTGCAAAAGTTCGGAGCAGAACGGTTTACCTGTTTTCTAGATTTGTCAGATCTCTCAATAAGCAAATGAATCCCTTCATTGAGGATATTTTGAATAGAATACAAGATTTACTAGAGCTTCCTCCGCCTGGGAATGGCCACCACTCCTTACCGAGCAGCGATGATCAACTTTTTATTTATGAGACAGCTGGAATGCTGATTTTTGATAGTGATACCCAGCAGAATGGAAACAAGCCTTAATGAGTAATCTGTTGACTCCACTAATGGAAAAGTTTAAAATTCTGTTGGAAAAGTTGATGCTGGCACAAGATGAAGAAAGGCAAGCCTCTCTAGCAGACTGTCTCAACCATGCTGTTGGATTTGCAAGTCGAACCAGTAAAGCTTTCAGCAACAAGCAGACTGTGAAACAATGTGGCCATTCCAAAGTTTATCTGAACTGTTTACAGACATTCTTGCCAGCCCTCAGTTGTCCCTTACACAAGGGTATTCTCAGAAGTGGAGTACATACTTTCCTTCATCGAATGATTATTTGCCCGGAGGAAGAAGTTCTTCCTTTCATCCCATCTGCTTCAGAACATATGCTCAAAGATTGTAAAGCAGAAGACCTCCAGGAATCCATTCCTCTTATCAACCAGATTACGGACAAATTCAAGATACAGGTATCCCCGTTTTTATGACAGATGTTCATGCCCCTGCTTCATGCAGTTTTTGAAGTGCTGCTCCGGCCAGCGGAAGAAAATGACCAGTCTGCTGCTTTAGAGAAGCAGATGTTGCGGAGGAGTTACTTTGCTTTCCTGCGAACAGTCCCAGGCAGTGGGATGGGCGAAGTTATAGTAAATCAAGGTGCAGAGAATGTAGAAAAAGTGCTGGTTACTGTTATCCAAGGAGCAGTTGAATATCCAGATCCAACTGCACAGAAAACATGTTTTATCGTCCTCTCAAAGTTGGGAGAACTCTGGGGAGGTAAAGATGGACCAGTGGGATTTGCTGATTTCGTTTATAAGCACATTGTCCCTGCATGTGTCCTAGCACCTTTAAAACAAAACTTTGACCTGGCAGATGCACAAACAGTATTGGCTTTATCTGAGTGTGCAGTGACACTGAAAACAATTCATCTCAAACGAGGCCCAGAATGTGTTCAGTATCTTCAACAAGAATACCTGCCCTCCTTGCAAGTGGTTCCAGAAATAATTCAGGAGTTTTGTCAAGCACTTCAGCAGTCTGATGCTGAAGTTTTTAAAAATTACTTAAAGCCGGGCATGGTGGCTCACGCCTGTAATCCCAGCACTTTGGGAGGCCGAGGCAGGTGGATCACGAGGTCAGGAGATCAAGACCATCCTGGCTAACATGGTGAAACCCCATCTCTATTAAATACACAAAAAATTAGCCGGGTGTGGTTGTGGGCGCCTATAGTCCCCAGGTACTTGGGAGGCTAAGGCAGGAGAATGGCGTGAGCCCAGGGGGCAGAGCTTGCAGTGAGCCGAGGTTGCACCACTGTACTCCAGCGTGGGTAACAGAGTGAGACTCTGTCTCAAAAAAAAAAAAAAAAAAAAAATTACTTAAAGGTGTTCTTCCAGAGAGCAAGGCCCTAAGGACTGGATTTCCCTGTGTCTACTTCATGATGAGGAATTCCAGTTAATTTAAAGAACGCCAATTTTTGTGTGCCATTCACACTGGTCTTTTTCACATTGTCTTGTTCGGAGCTTATTGCGGTATATGTTTGGGATTTTTCTGTAAAATGGGTGTATTTTCCCTAATACAGGTATGAAACGACAAAAGAAGCCTGCCCTGCATGCCAGTCCCAAATGTGTTCTGTTAAAGGATGCTCTTAAAAGACCACAGAAAGTTATCCTAGAACCTTAATTCTTTTTTCATTTTTTTATTTGAAATTTTAAGTCAAGTCCTTTATAAAGACCACAGCAGTGGAAAACAGTGTACTTTTTAAAAAATTGCTGAGTATAAAATGTTCGAAAATTTTCTTTATGTGTGAAGACACATAAAGTATGGGGGGAATACAACAAACAAAACCAAGTTTTTATAGATAGCCATTTCATTTGTTTAAACTGTTTCAATGCCAATATGTATTCTACAAAAGAGAATGGTTTTAGGCTCCAGTGTTATACTTTTTTATATATATAAATTTTACATAGTGAAATCTAAAAAAAAAAAGAAATAGGAGAAAGTTCCTCTAATATATGTATCTGGCAAAAGAGCATAGAGCATATAAACAACAAGTCAATAATAAAACATAAATGGGCCAGCTGAAAAATGAGCAGAAGTCTTGGACACTTCACAAAACATAAACAAATGGTCAATAAGGACATGAAAAAAAAATGCCAGTCTTCTTTGTCATAAGACAAATGCAAATTAAAACCTCAATATGATACCACTAGGCTGGCTAAAATATAAAAGGCAAACAATACCAAATATTGGCAAAGATGTAAAGCAACCGGAACTCTCATAGGAACATAAAATGGTACAAATACTTTAGAGAACTGGCAGGGCTTTCTGGTGTGTTTTGTTTGGAGACAGGCTCTTGCTCTGTCACCCAGGCTGGAGTACAGTAGCATGATCATAGCTCACTGTAACCTTAATCTCCTGGCTCAACTGATCCTCTCACCTCAGCCACCTGAGTAGCTAGGCCTACAGGTGCACATCACCTTATCTGGCTATTTTTTCTTTTTATAGAGATGGGATCTTGCTATGTTGCCCAGGCTGGTCTTGAATGGCAGTTTCTTATACAGTTAAATATACACCTATCCTATGGTCAGCAATTTCATTCCTACATATTTACCCAAGAGAAACAAAATGCATGTCCACAAAAATACTTGAACAATAATATTCACAGAAACACTGTTCATAATAGCTCAAAACTGGAAACAATCTAAATGATTATCAATAGGAAAATGGATAAATAGATGGTGGTATACAATGAAATATTATAACTGATAAGAATGAACTACTGATATAAGTAACAACATGGATGAATTTCAAAAGCATTATGTTGAGTGAAATGAGACAGATCACAATAATACATAATGTGTGTTTCCATTTATATTAAGTTCTAGAACAAGCAAAACTACCCATCTTAGTCCTTTCAGTATTGCTATAGCAGAATATCCAAGACTGAGTAATTTATAAAGAAAATACGTTTATTTATTTTATTTTACTTAAAATTTTGTTTTCATGTAAGAAAAGATGTTTGTTTAGCTCATAGTTCTGCAGGCAGGGAAGTTCAAGGACATGGCCCTGACTTCTGGCAAGGATTTTTGTGCTGTGTCATAACTTGATAGAGAAGGTCAAAGGGGAAGCAGACATGTATGAAGACAGAGAAAATCTTTTTATTTTTTTGAGATGGAGTTTCGCTCTTGTCGCCCAGGCTGGAGGTTGCTCACTGCAACCTCTGCTCACTGCAACCTCCACCTCCCAGGTTCAAGTGATTCTCCTGCCTCAGCCTCATCAGAATTGCTGTTGCTGTCCATATGTCTAACAACATTCTGATCAAAACCACTTGGGTAATTGCTAAGAAGTTTCAGACTTTCTCTATAGCTATCCTCTTTTTCTGAACCCTCAGCAGAATTGCCCTTAATGTTCTGTTCATGGCAATACAGACTTTTTCAGTATTCACTTCAAAACTGTCCCAGTCTCTACCTATGACTCAATTCCAAAGCCACTTTCACATTTTTCAGGTGTTGGTTATAGCAACACTTCACTCTCTGGCATCAACTTTCTGTCTTAGACTGTTTTGTGCTGCTATAAAAGAATACCACAGACTGGGTAATTTATAATGAAAAGAAAGTTATCGGTTCACAGTTCTGGAGGCTGGTAAGTCCAAGATAGAAGGGCTGGCATCTGGTGAGGGACTTTTTGCTATGTCATAACATGGTAGAAGGCATCACATGGCAGAAGGATAAAGAAATCATGGAGGAGAAGGAGCAAGAAGGGTGAACCCACCTTGCAATAATGATAGCAACATTAGTCTATTCACAAGGGTGGAGCCCTCATGGCCTAATCACCTCTTAAAGGTCTCACCTCTTGACACTGTTACAATGGCAACTAAGTTTAAAGTGGGCTTTGGAGGGGATAAACATTCTAGTAGGATTCCTGCTTATAGTAGTATGTCAAGTGCTGACTGGTAAGTCCTACACTCACTCAAAAGCAGTGCTGGAGTTGGAAAACCTTAATTTTGCAACCATCATAGTAAGAACTGATTCAAGTAAGAATCATCAATAGATGCAAGATATATGCATCTGCTTACACTATTTCCCCTACAGATTGCTTATTAGTTATAAGGGTAAAGTATGGAAATATCTCAATGGAGTGATCAAAATTAATAAGGGCAGGTGGGAAAACATCAGATAAACTCAAAATTAAA
This sequence comes from Rhinopithecus bieti, assembly GCF_001698545.2. Lineage (NCBI taxonomy): Eukaryota > Metazoa > Chordata > Mammalia > Primates > Cercopithecidae > Rhinopithecus > Rhinopithecus bieti. The sequence continues at coordinate 5,544,844 of NW_016803344.1, read as the reverse complement.
AGAATGCTATTGCTGGGCGCAGTGGCTCATGCCTATAATCCCAACACTTTGGGAGGCCGAGGCAGGTGGATCACGAGGTCAGCAGATCGAGACCATCCTGGCTAACATGGTGAAACTCCCTCTCTACTAAAAATACAAAAAATTAGCCGGGCATGGTGGCAGGTGCCTGTAGTCCCAGCTACTCAGGAGGCTGAGGCAGGAGAATGGTGTGAACCCGGGAGGCGGAGCTTGCGCCTCTGCAAGTTGAGTTGAGATTGCACCACTGCACTCTGGCCTGGGCGACAGAGCAAGACTCTGTCAAAAACAAAAACAAACAAACAAAAAAAAAAGAATTCTATCACACAAAAGAAGAATTGTTTTTTTCCTCAAAAATGTCAATGTCATAAAAAACAAAGAATAGCTGAGGAACTGCTCCAGATTAAAGGAGACTGTAGTGAAGGAAAATAAATACTATATAAGACAATATTGGGTTAATTGTTAAAATTGTAAAATAGACAGTAGCTAATGTATTGCATCAATATTAAAATATACTAAATAAGTTTATAGAGGTGACAACTCTATCATGGTTACTTGCGATAATATTCTTATTCTTTGGAAATTCACAATGAAATATTTTGTAGAAAAGGGTCATAATGTATATGTATGAAATTTACTCTCAGATTGTATGTGTAAAAAAAATTGTGTGTGTGTGCATGCATGTGTGTGCACATTTGAAGAAAGAGAAAGAGAGTGAACACACAGGCACAAAATAATAAAGCAAATGAGACAAAGTATTAACAATCAGAGATTGGGTGTATGGGAGTTTGTGCAATTTTTCTTACTAGTCTTGCAACTTTCCTTTAAGTTTTGAAATTATTTACAAATAAAAATTTAAAGAATAATCTATTAGGAGAGTTTAATAATAAATTAGACTCAGCTTAAAGCAAAATTGGTGAAATGAAAGAAAATTCAGAAGAAAATACACAGACTTAAACATGGAATTACAAAATGATGAAAAATACAGAAAAGAATGTAAAAGTCATATAGGACATAGTAAGCAGCTATAATCTTAGAAGGATAAGAGAGAGAAAATGGGACACAAGCAATATTTGAGAAGACAATTACTTAGAATGTACCAAAGCTTTATATACTTGATATCTTTATCTGGTTACAGATTCAAGAAATGCCACAAAGCCCAAGCAGGATAAATGTACACCTAGGCATATGACTGTAAATCTATAAAAAGCTAAAGACTTAGAGAAAAATCTTAGAAGTAGCATAAGAAAAAAGCCAGTTTACTTGCAAAAGATCAAAAAGTAAGACTGACTGCTAATTTCTCAAAGGAAACAACATAAGTCAGAAAACAATGGAATGATATATTCAAAATGAAAGAAAATAACTAAGTTAGGATTCTACATTCAGCAAAAACATTTTTTCAGAAGTGAACATGGAAATAAAGATGATTTCAGACAAATAATACCTGAGAAAAATGTGTCACCCATAGACCCATATTAAAAGACATGCTAAATGGTATTTTTTAGGCAGAAAGAAAATGATCTCAATGGAAGCACAAAACTGAAAAAAGAAATATAGAACAACATTAAGTTAACAAAAGTGGGTAAATCTTAATTAATGATGATTTTATAAAACAACAGCACTGACAACAATAATAACAACATTTTGTAGAACTTAAAAATATATATAAAATGAAAATATATGGCAATGAGACTGGGCACGGTGGCTCACGTCTGTAATCCCAGCACTTTGGGAGACCAAGGTGGGTAGATCATCTGAGGTCAGGAGTTCGAGACCAGCCTGGCCAACATGGTGAAACCCTGTCTCCACTAAAAATACAAAAATTAGCTGGGCATGGTGGCACAGGCCTGTAGTCCCAGCTACTCAAGAGGCTGAGGCAGGAGAATTGCTTGAACCTGGAAAGCGGAGGTGGCAGTGACCCAAGATCGCTGCCACTGCACTCCAGCCTGGGTGACAAAATGAGCTTCTGTCTCAAAATAAATAAATAAAATAAAATAAAATAAAATAAAATAAAATAAAATAAAATAAAAATATATGGCAATGAGAACACAAAGAGAATGTGTGTGCACACGCATGTGTGTGTGTGTGTCTGTTGGGTGGTAATTGAACTTAAAGGGTTTTAAGGTCCTTGCATTGCCTGGGAAGTAGTAAAAGTTTCTATTTGATTCATGATGTAATTTCCAGGGCACCCATTTTAAAGGATCACGTCCTTTTTTTTTTTTTTGAGATGGGGTCTCACTTTGTCACCCAGACTGGAGTGCAGTGGTGCAATCTTAGCTCACTGCACCCTTTGCCTCCCAGGCTTGAGTGATCCTACCACCTCAGCCTCCTGAGTAAATGGCACTACAGGTTCATGCCACCATGCCTGACTGATTTTTTGTATTTTTTGTAGAGATGGGGTTTTACTATGTTGGCCAGGCTGGTCTCGAGCTCCTGAGCTCAAGTGATCCATCTGCTTCAGCCTCCCAAAGTGCTGGGCATGAGCCACTGCACCTGGCCTTCAGGGCAACCAGTTTAAAAAAAAAAATTGTATATAACTAATAAACTAATAGGGTAAATAAAATTAAAAATTAATTAGTCCAAAATATGCAAAAAAGGAAAGGAAATGAAACATAAAACAAGTGGGACAAATAAAAACAAATACTAAGATGATATATTTAAGTTCAAATAAATAATTACATTAATATAAATGGGTTACAATTAAACATTGTCAGATTGTGCATTACTTTCCTATTGCTACTATAACAAATTATCACAAATTTAGTGGCTTAAAACAACACAAATTTATTATCTTACAGTTCTGGAGGTCAGAAGTCCAAAATAGATTTCATAGGCTAAAATCAAGATGTTGGGAGGGCTATATTCTTTCTGGAGCCTCTAGGGGAGAATCTATTCCCTGCCTCTTCCAGCTTCTAGAGACCATCTTCATTCCTTGCCTCACAGATCTTTCCATCTTCAAAGTCAGCAGTGTAGCATCTTTAAATCTCTCCCTGTCTCTGACTGTCTGCCTCCCTCTTTCACTTGTAAGGACACTCAGATAATCCAGCATAATCTCCCTATCTCAAGGTCCCTCATCACATCTGTGTAGTCCCTTTTGCCAGATTAGATAACATATTCACAGTTTCCAGGGATAGAACATAGATATCTGTGATGGTTACTTTTATGTATCAATTTGACTAGGCCATGAGGTACCCATATACTTGGTCAGACATCACTCTAGGTGTTTCTGTGAGGGTGTTCTGGATGAGATGAACATTTCGGTCATTAGACTGAGTAAAACAAATTGCCTTCTGAAATGTGGACATACCTTATACAATTAGTTGAAGGCCTGAATGAAATAAAAGGCTGATCCTCCCTCAAGTAAAAGATAATTCTCCTGATAAATGGCCTTCAAACTGGAACATCGGCTCTTGCTGCTTCTACAGCAGCTTCTGGACTTCAGACTCAAACGAGGACATCAGTTCTGCAGATTCAGAACTTGCCAGCCTCCATAATCATATAAGCCAATTCCTTATAATATGTATGTATATATTCTTCTGTTTCTTTGCAGAACTTAGACTAATACATCTTGGAGGGGGGCATTATTATGACTACCACAGATTGGATAACAAAATCCAATTCTATGCTGCTTATAAAATATACCCCTTAACTATGAGATTTAGATAATTTTAGGTAAAAGAATGGAAAAAGATATGACCTAAAAAGACAAACCAAAAGAAAGCTGATGAACCAATATCAGACAAAGTAAACTTTGAGGAAAGAAGCATTACTATAGATAAAGAGGATTCTGCATAACAATAAAAAATCACAGCTGGGCATGGTGGCTCATGCCTGTAATCCCAGCACTTTGAGGGGCCAAGGCAGCCGGACCACTTCAGGTCAGGAGTTCAAGCCCAGGCTGGCCAACATGGTGAAAACCCATATCCACAGAAAAATACAAAAATTAGCCGGGTGTGGTGGCACGTGCTTGTAATCCTGGCTACTTGGGAGGCTGAGGCAGGAGAATTGCTTGAACCCGGGAGGCGGAGGTTACAGTGAGCAGAGATTGTGCCACTGCACTCCTGCCTGGGCAGCAGAGTGAGACTTCATCTCAAAAATAAAAAATAAAAAATAAAAAAAAAATCAGCTCAACAGCAAGATATAACAGTTCCAAATGTATTTGTAGCTAATAACATGGTCTCAAAATATATAAAGCAAAATGAACAGAACTACAAGAAAATAGACAATTCCACTTTTAAAATGTGACATTTTAATGTTCCTCCCACAGTAATAAAGAGACAAAAATATTTAATGCTGTAAAAGACTTAACATAATTTGCAAACTTGACCTTACTGAGTTAATTGAACACTGCTCACCAACTGCAGAATATATATTCTTTAAAGTGTGTATAGAACCAAAATAGAACATGCACTGAGCCGTACAGCAAGTTTAAATACATTACAAAGGACAGAAATCGTACAAAATATGTTCTCAACACAGTGGAAATAAAATGGAAATCAGTAATAGAAAATTAAAAAGTCACTATGTAGATATAACAAAGATAATAAGAGAATATTTTGAGTATCTTTTTAGAGAACCTGAAAATTTAGATGAAATGAAAGAATACCTGGAAAAATGCAAACTACCTAAACTGACATAAGTAAAAAGAGAAAATCTGAACAATCCTTATCTGAAAGAAATAAAATCAGTAATTCATTTTTTAAATTAAAAAAAATTTTTTTGACAGGATCTCACTCTGTTACCTAGACTGGACTGCAGTGGTGTGATCTCAGCTCACTGCAACCTCAACCTGCCAGGCTCAAGTGATTCTCCCACCTCAGCCTCCCAAGTAGCTGGGACTACAGGTGTGTGTCACCATACTCAGCTAATATTTGTATTTTTTTTTTTTTGTAGAGATAGGGTTTCACCATGTTGTCCAGGTTCGTCTTGAACTCCTGAGCTCAAGCAAACTCCCAGGCGCAAGCAATCCTCCTGCATCGACCTCCCAAAGTGTTTGGATTATAGGCATGAGCCACTGCACCTGGCCTGAATCAATAACTTAAAACTTCTAGGCCGGGCATGGTGGCTCACACCTATAATCCCAGCACTTTGGGGGGCCGAGGTGGACAGATCATTGGAGGTCAGGAGTTCAATGCCAGCCTGGCCATTCTGGTGAAGTCCTATCTCCACTAAAAATACAAAAATTAAGCCAGGCCTGGTGGCACACATCTGTAGTCCCAGCTACTAGGGAGGCTAAAGCAGGAGAATCGCTTGAACCCGGGTGGCGGAGGTTGCAATGAGCCGAGACGATGCCACTGCACTCCAGTCTGGGTGACAGAGCAAGACTCTGTCTCAAAAAACAAACAAGCAAGCAAGCAAACAAACAACAACAACAAAAACTTCTACACCAAGAAAGTGACAGCCTTGGATGTTGTTCACCAGTGGAGTGATCTAAACATTCAAAGAGAAAAAAATACCAATTTTATTCAAACTCTCCTTGAGAACTAAAATAAGATAGAATTTCCAACTCATTTTATGACACTAACATGACTTTTGTATCAAACCATAATAAGAACATTACAAGAGAAGTTGGGCACTGTGGCTCATACCTATAATTCTGGTACTTTGAGAGGCCGAAGTGGGAGGATCATTTGAGGAAGGCCAAACTGGGAGGATCATTTGAGATCGGGAGTTTGAGATCAGCCTGGGCAACAACAGTGAGACCCTGTCTCTATAAAACATTAAATAAAAATCTAGCCAGGCATGGTGGCATGCTCCTGTAGTCCTAGGTACCTGGGAGGCAGAGGCAGGAGGATTGCTTAAGTTCAGGAGTTCAAGGTTGCAGAGAGCTATAGTCAAGCCACTAAGCCACTATAGTCCAGCCTGGGTGACACAGCAAAACCTGTCTCTTTAAAAAAGAGAGAGACCACTACAAGAGAAAAGTTACATGTCAAATTTTTAAATTAATATAAATGTAAAATCTTAACCAAAATATTAGCATACCCAAACTAGCAATATACAAAAAACTAATACTCCATGACCAAATTGGGTTTATTCCAGGAATACAAGATTAAGTTACCATTCAAACAAATCAGTCACTGTGGTTCATCATAAAATGAATAAGGTCCCCACAGCTAACAGCATGCTAAATGGGGAAAAACTGAAAGCCTTTCGTCTAACATCTGGGACAAGACAAGGACGACTGCTGTCACCACTTTTATTCAACCTAGTACTGTTGCAGGATCCTTGGGGTGTTGCTTTTCTGGCTGGGAACCTCTGTGACTGGTGGCACCTTTGCCTGAGTTTTGCTCAGGCCTGCTGGTCTTATTCTGCCCACTCAGCCTGGCAGGCTGTGCTCAGCCCACACTAAGGGCCTGGATCCCACGCCTGCCAAGGGCAAGCCAGGCATGGAGTGGCAGCAGGTGTGTGAGTGAGCAAGCATGGGGGTCTGGCCACTGCGCACAGTCAGGCATGTCAGCTGCTGCCATAGGGCAGGCAGCTCCAGGTACTGATGTGGGTGCTGACTCTGTGAGGTTGCAACTGGACCATGCACATTGCAAGCAGCTTCCACGCCTGCCACTGGGGAATGTGGTGGCTCCCAGAAGCTTGGAGACTCCAGGAGTCACAGGGCCCCAAAGACAGAGCCATAGCACTGGCTCAGGGAGTTCCCAGGTCTGGGCTCCCTAAAGGGCCACAGTTCTTCTTTCTTTCTCTTCATCCTCAATGTGGTGAGCAAGGAGCGTTTCAGCCCTGTTTGTGTTACACCTCTTTTAGTCCCACCATTTGGTAGGTCCTGAGTTCTTGACCTGCGTGCAGGAAGAATGAGATGTGCAGGCAAATGGAGGGTGAGCAAGGTGAAGAGGACCTTTACTGAGTGACAAAATGGCTCAGAGGAGGCCCTGGAGTGGGTAGCTCCTCTCTGCAGCTGGTTGTCCCAAAATCTGCTCAGCTCTGGCTGAACTGGGGGCTTTTCTGGCTGAAATGGGTCTCAAAAGGGAGGAATGCACACCGATTGGTCCATGGGAAGCCAAGGGTGGGCTGGGAAAAGGCACCACTATTTCCCACTCTAGTCTGCAGGACTGGCAGGCAGGCTCCCAGCCTTCAGGCCCTCCCTTCCACCCAGGAGCCTGTCTGCCTCCCACTGCTGTCCATGGCATCCAGGTTATCATGCCAAGGGATACCTGCAGGCCAACACCAAGCTGCCCTCAGCCCCTCCTTAGCTTCCCTCCCATTCTCGTTGGTGCCCCAAATCCAGAGGGGCCCAAGGCAGCAGGGGACTGTCATGTCAACACTGCCCCAAATGTGTGCACACCCGGCTGGGTTGCGACACTGCCTGGGCCCAGCCCCAACCTTACTCCAAGATTGGAGTGGGTGCTGGGTGCAGGGAGAGGCCAAGCAGTGGGAGCAGACTTCTCTGAGCCTGGTGGGGGAGTGGGAGGTATCTTCCCAGGCTGCCAAGAGTGCAGAGATGCCTGGCTCTGCAGCTGTGGCTTGGGTGACTGCAGCTGCACCCAGATGGGTGGGGCTCCTGCCTGCTCCTGGACCACCCAAGAGCACAGGGAGGCCCAGGTCAGTAGCCACGACTTGGACAGCTGTAGCTGCACCCGTGAGGGCAGACCTCCTGCCTGCTCTGTGGAGTGAGAGGCCTGAGTCTGCAGCCACAACTTGGGCAGCAGTGGCTGCGCCTGGAGAGCTCCCACTCCACCAACTTGGAAGGGGTAGGGCTCCCATTTGTTGCTGGCTCCTGCCGGCTCTGTGCAATGTGCAGCTGGAATGATGGCAGCAGACACGCCAGATGGGCCACTGCTATCATCAGTACTACAAGTCCTAGCCAGAGCAACTATGCAAAAGAAAGAAACAAAGGGCATCCAAAATGGAAAGGAAACTGTCCAAACTGTCCTTGGTTGCAGACAATATGATCTTATGTTTAGAAAAGCCTAAAGATTCCACCAAAACACTATTGGAACTGATAAACAAATTAAGTAGCAGGATACAAAATCAACATACAAAAATTAGTATTATAGCTTTTCTGTATTTCAACAGTGAACCATTTGAGAAAGAAAACAAAGCAATCTCATTTACAATAGCTACAGGAAAAACAAAAAACTTAGGAATAAACAACCAAAGAAGTGAAAGACCTCTACAATGAAAACTATAAAACATTGATTCAAGAAATTGAAGAGGTTACCAAAAAATGGAAAGCCATCTCATGTTCATAGATTGGAAGAATCAATATTGTTAAAATGTCCATACTACTTAAAGTGATTTACAGATTCAATGCAGTCCTTATCTACATACCAATGAAGGCCAGGTGCTGTGTATCACTCATGTGTATAATTCCAGCACTTTGAGAGGCCAAGGTGGGAGGATCACTTGAGCCCAGGAGTTTGAGTCAGCTTAGGCACACAGTAAGACTCTGTCTCTTCAAAAAATAAAAAAATTAGCCAGGAGTAGTGGTGCACACCTGTAATCCCAGCTACTCAGGAGGCTGAGGCAGGAGGATTAATTGGGCCCAGGAGGTAGATGCTTCAGTGAGCTGTGATCACACCACTGTACTCCAGTCTGGGTGACAGAGGGAGAACTTGTCTCAAAAGCAAAACAAAACAAACAAGATAATACCAATGACATTCTTCACAAAAATATTTTTGAAAGTTCTAAAATTCCAAAGCTATCCTGATCAAGCAGAAAAAAACTGTAGGCATCACATGCCTGATTTCAAATTATACTACAAAGCGATAGTAACCCAAACAGCATGGCACTAGCATAAAAACAGATACATAGACCAGTGGAACAGAATAGAAAACCCAGAATCAAATCTACACATTTACAGTCAACTCATTATTGACAAAGGTACCAAGAAAATATGCTAGGGGAAGTACAATTTCTTTAATAAATGGTTCTGGAGGCCGGGCATGGTGGCTTACACTTGTAATCCCAGCACTTTGGGAAGCTGAGGCAGGCGGATCACAACATCAGGAGATTGAGGTCGCAGTGAAACCCTGTCTCTACTAAAAATACAAAAAACTAGCCAGGCATGCTGGCAGATGCCTGTAGTCCCAGCTACTCGGAAGGAGACAGGAGAATAGCATGAACCCAGAAGGCAGAGCTTGCAGTGAGCCGAGATCGCACCTCTGCACTCCAGCCTGGGTGACAGAGTGAGACTCCATCTCAAAAAAAATAAAAATAAAAATAAATAAATAAATGGTGCTGGAAAAGCTGGATATCCATATGAATAAGAATTAAACCATACCCCCATTTCTCACCATATGCAAAATCAAATCAAAATGGATTAAAAATTTAAGTGTAAGAACTTAAACTATGAAACCACTAGAAGAAAACATTGTGGAAATGCTTGAGGATGTTGGTCTGGGCAAAGATTTCTTGAGTAAGACCTCAAAAGCACAGGCAACCAAAGCAAAAATGGACACATGGGATCATATTAAGGCAAAAATCTGCACAGCAAAGGAAACAATCCATAAAGTGAAGAGATAACCTACAGAATGGGAAAAAATACACACTACACACTAGTCAACTGACAAGGGATTAATAACCAGAATATGTAAGGAACTCAACTCACTAGTTAAAAAATATCCAATTTAAAAACGAACAGGCATTTCTCAAAAGAAGGCATACAAAGGTTCAACAGGCATATGAATAAATGGTCAATATCACTAATCATCAGGGAAATACAAATCAAAACCACAGTGAGATTTCATCTAATCTCCAGTTAAAATGGCTATTATCAAAAAGACAGAAAATATCAGCAGTAATGTTTGGGAAGAAGGAAAAGAAATTTTAAAAGATAGCAAATGCTGGTAAGGATGCAGAGAGAGGGGGATGCTTATATACTGTTAATGGGAATATAAATTAGTACAGTCACTATGGAAAACAATATAGAGATTCCTCAAAAAAAAAAAAAAAAAAAAATAGAACTACCATATGATCCAGCAATCTCAGTGATAGATATATATCCAAAAGAAAGGAATTCAGTATATCAAAAAACTCTCATGTTTATTGCAGCTCCATTCACAATAACCAAGATATGAAATCAACCTAAGTGTCCATCAACAAATGAATGGATTTTTAAAATGTGGTATATGGGCCAGGAGCGGTGGCTAATGCCTGTAATCTCAGCACTTTATGAGGCCGAGGCGGGTGGATCACGAGGTCAGGAGTTCGAGACCAGCCTGGCCAATATAGTGAAACTCTGTCTCTACTAAAAATTTAAAAATTAGCCAGGTGTGGTGGCTTGCGCATGTAATCCCAGCTACTCGGGAGGCTAAGGCAGGAGAATAGCTTGAATCCAGGAGGTGGAGGTTGCAGTGAGCCGAGATCGTGCCACTGCACTCCAGTCTGGGTGACAGAGCGAGACTGTCTCAAAAAAAAAAAAAAAAACCAAAAAAGTAGTATATGTACACAGTGGAATATTATTCTGCCATTAAAAAAGAATGAAATTCTGTCATTTGCAACAATATGGATGGAACTGGAGGTCATCGTTAAGTTAGATAAGGCAAACACAGAAAGATAAATGTCACATATTCTCACTCATGTGGAGTTAAAAAAATTGTTATCAGAAAGGTGGTGAATGGAACGGTGTTTTTGAGAAGGTGGGAAGGATAGTAGGGAGGAAGAGATAAAGTGGCGTTGGTTAATGAATACAAAAATACAATTAGCCGGGCGCGGTGGCTCAAGCCTGTAATCCCAGCACTTTGGGAGGCCGAGACGGGCGGATCACCAGGTCAGGAGATGGAGACCATCCTGGCTAACACTGTGAAACCCCGTCTCTACTAAAAAATACAAAAAACTAGCGACGAGCCGTGCGAGGTGGAAGCGGGGCTTGCAGTGAGCTGAGATCCGGCCACTGCACTCCAGCCTGGGCGACAGAGCGAGACTCCGTTTTAAAAAAAAAAAAAAAAAAAAAAAAAAAAATACAATTAGAGGCCAGGCATGGTAGCTCATGCCTGCAATCCCAGCACTTTGGGAGGCTGAGGCAGGCAGATCACTTGAGGCCAGGAGTTTGAGACCAGTCTGGCCAACATGGTGAAACCCCGTCTCTACTAAAAACACACACAAAAAATTATCTTGGAATGGTGGTGGGCACCTGTAATGCCAACTACTTGGGAGACTGAGGCAGGAGAATCACTTGAACCTGGGGGGCAGAGGTTGTAGTGAGCCGAGATGGTGCCACTACACTCCAGCCTGGGTGACAGAACAACACTCTGTCTCAAAAATCAAAACAAAACAAAATACGATTAGAATAGAAGAAATAAGACCTTGTGAGAGGTGAAGCTGGCTGGGCTTCTGGGTCAGGTGGGGACTTGGAGAACTTTTCTGTCTAGTTAAAAGATTGTAAATGCACCAATCAGCACTCTGTGTCTAGCTAATCGGGTAGGGACATGGAGAACTTTTGTGTCTAGCTAAAGGATTGTAAATGCACCAATCAGCACTCTGTGTCTAGCTAAAGGATTGTAAACGCACCAATCAGCAGTCTGTAAAACAGACCAATCAGCAGGATGTGGGTGGGGCCAAATAAGGGAATAAAAGCAGGCCATCTGAGCCAGCAGCGACAACCCGCTTGGGTCCCCTTCCACACTGTGGAAGCTTTGTTCTTTCACTCTTCGCAGTAAATCTTGCTGCTGCTCACTCTTTGGGTCCACACTACCTTTATGAGCTATAACACTCACCAAGAAGGTCTGCAGTTTCACTCCTGAAGCCAGCAAGACCACGAGCCCACCAGGAGGAATGAACAACTCCAGATGTGCAACCTCTATGAGCTGTAACACTCACCACGAAGGTCTGCAGTTTCACTCCTGAAGCCAGCAAGACCATGAACCCACCGGGAGGAACAAACAACTCTGGATGTGCCACATTTAAGAACTGTAACACTCACTGTGAAGCTGTGTGGCTTCACTCCTGAAGTCAGCAAGACTGCGAACCCACCAGAAGGAAGAAACTCTGGACACATCTGAACATCTGAAGGAACAAACTCCAGGCACACCATCTTTAAGAACTGTAACAGTCACCACAAGGGTCTGTGGCTTCATTCTTGAAGTCAACAAGACCAAGAACCCACCAATTCCAGACACATTTTGGCGACCCAGATGGGACTATCGCCTATCGCCAAGCGGGGAGACTATCGCCTATCACCAAGCAGTGAGTACCATCAGACCCCTTTTGCTTGCTATTCTGTCCTATTTTTCCTTAGAATTTGGGGGCTAAATACCGGGCACCTGTCGGCCGTTTAAAAGCGACTAGTGCGGCCACCGGACTAAAGACATGGGCGTCAGGCTTTTTGGGAAAGGGCTCTCCAACAACCCCTGACTCTTCAGAGTTGGGAGCGTTGGTTTGCCTGGAACCAGCTTCTGCTTTTCCTGTACTTCTGGGCTGAGCTGAGGGTCAATAGAGAGGAAAGCTATGCAGCTCCGGGGTCCCAACAACAAGTTGGTTGACCCTGCAGCCATGAATGGAACTCTCAAAGGCATGTCGCCCAAACAAGACTCACCCATTTATGCTATCTATCCTGACCCTTGTCCCCTGGGTCCTAATGCCTGCCAGACAAACTTCCTCTTGCCTCTCTTCTCCGAGGCTAGCCCCACTTCTAAAAACCACTCCCTGTCTCTGGTGTTTTTCTAGTTTCTCCTATAAGAATGATTTCTAGTATAAACTGCAGGACTCTATTCCCTTCTTTAGGCACCCGGGCTCACCAATCAGAAAGACATAATTTTTGCCCAAAGCCCCATCGTAGGGGGGACTATTTGGAATTTTAGGATCCCTCCTCAGACAAGCAGGCCTAACAAAAGCTATTCCTAAAGCTAGGATATGGGGAACCTCAGAAATGATATCCTTCCTATTCATATAAGTGAGGACAAAAGGTGTCACTCTTCCAACCCTGGAGATCGCTTCCCTCCCTCAGGGCATGGCCCTCCACTTCATTTTTGGGGCATAACATCTTTATAGGACATGGGTAAGGTCCCAATACTAACAGAAGGCTTAGGACTCTAACAGATTTTTGAGAATGCATCGGTAAGGGTCACTAAATCCAATTTTTCTTGGTCCTTTTCGTGGTCCAGGAGGACAGGCAAGGGTGCAGGTTTTCAAGAATGCGTCGGTAGGGGCTACTAAATCCGACCTTCCTCGGTACTCCTTGTGGTCTGGGAGGAAAACTAGTGTTTCTGCTGCTGCATCAGTGAGTGCAACTATTCTGATCAGCAGGGTCCAGGGACTGTTGCGGGTTCTTGGGCAGGTGTTGATTCTGCTGCTGGTCGGTGAGTGCAATTATTCTGATCAGCAGGGTCCAGGCACCCTTTCGAGTTCTTGGACAGGGGAAGAAGCAAAACAAACCAAAACCACTGGTGGTTTTGTCTTTCAGATGGGAAACACTTAGGCATCAACAGGCTCACCCTCGAAATGCATCCTAAGCCATTGGGACCAATTTGACTTGCAAATCCTGAAAAAGAGGTGGCTCATTTTTTTCTGCGTTATGGCCTGGCCCCGATATTATCTCTCTGATGGGGAAAAATGGCCACCTGAAGGAAGTATAAATTACAATACTATCCTGCAACTTGACCTTTTCTGTAAGAGGGAAGGCAAACAGAGTGAAATACCTTATGTCCAAGCTTTCTTTTCATTGAGGAAGAATACACAACTATGCAAAGCTTACAATTTACATCCCACAGGAGGACCTCTCAGCTTACTCCCATATCGTAGCCTCCCTATAGCTCCCCTTCCTATTAATGATAAGCCTCCTGTAATCTCCCCTGCCCAGAAGGAAATAAGCAAAGAAATCTCCAAAGCACCACAAAAACCCCAGGCTATCGGTTATGTCTCCTTCAAGCTGTAGGGGGAGGGGAATTTAGCCCAACCTGGGGACATGTCCCCTTCTCCCTCTCTGATTTAAAGCAGATCAAGGCAGACCTGGGGAAGTTTTCAGATGATCCTGATAGGTACACAGATGTCCTACAGGGTCTAGGGCAAACCTTTGATCTCACTTGGAGAAATGTCATGCTATTGTTAGATCAAACCCTGGCCTTTAATGAAAAGAATGTGGCTTTAGCTGCCGCCTGAGGGTTTGGAGATACCTGGTATCTTAGTCAAGTAAATGATAGAATGACAGCTGAAGAAAGGGACAAATTCCCTACCAGTCAGCAAGCCGTCCCCAATATGGATCCCCACTGGGACCTCGCCTCAGATCATGGAGTCACAAACATCTGTTGACTTGTGTTCTAGAAGGACTAAGGAGAATGAGGAAAAAGCCCATGAATTATTCAATGACGTCCACCATTACTCAGGGAAAGGAAGAAAATCCTTCTGCCTTCCTCGAGTGGCTACGGGAGGCCTTAAGAAAATATTCTCCCCTGTCACCCAAATCACTTGAGGGTCAATTGATTCCAAGAGATAAGTTTATTACCCAATCAGCCGCAGATATCAGGAGAAAGCTCCAGAAGGAAGCCCTGGGCCCTGAACAAAATCTGGAGGCATTATTAAACCTGGCAACCTTGGTGTTCTATAGTAGGAACCAAGAGGAACAGGCCCAAAAGGAAAAGCAAGATCAGAGAAAGGCTGCAGCCTTAGTCATGGCCATCAGACAAACCTTGGTGGTTCAGAGAGAACAGAAAATGGAGCAGGCCAATCACCCGGTAGGGGTTGCTATCAGTGTGGTTTACAAGGACACTTTAAAAAAGATTGTCCAACGGGAAACAAGTCACCCCCTCGTCCATGTCCGCTATGCCGAGGCAATCACTGGAAGGTGCACTGCCTCAGAGGACAAAGATTCTCTGGGTCAGAAGCCCTCAAGCAGATGATCCAACAACAGGACTGAGGGTGCCTGGGGCAAGTGCCATCTCATATCATCACCCTCACTGAGCCCCAGGTACGTTTGACCATTGAGGGCCAGGAAATTGACTTCCTCCTGGACACTGGCGTGGCCTTCTCAGTATTAATCTCCTGTCCTGGACGACTGTCCTCAAGGTCCATTACCATCCAAGGAATCCTGGGATTCCTTGTAACCAGGAATTTCTCCCACCTCCTCAGTTGTAATTGGGAGACTTTGCTCTTTCCACATGCCTTTCTTATTGTGTCTGAAAGTCCCACACCCTTATTAGGGAGAGATATATTAGCCAAAGCTGGAGCTATTATCTACGTGACTATGGGGAACAAGTTGTCCATTTGTTGTCCTCTACTTGAGGAGGGAATCAACTCTGAAGTCTGGGCATCAGAAGGACAATTTGGAAGGGCAAACAATGCCCGACTAATCCAAATCAGGCTAAAAGACCCCACCACTTTTACTTATCAAAGGCAATATCCCTTAAGGCCTGAAGCTCATAAAGGATTACAGGGTATTGTTAAACATTTAAAAGCTCCAGGCTTAGTAAGGAAATGCAGCAGTCCCTGCAACACCTGAATTCTAGGAGTACAAAAACCAAACGGTCAGTGGAGGCTAGTGCAAGATCTTAGACCCATCAATGAGGCAATAATTCCTCCATATCCAGTTGTACCCAACCCCTATACCCTGCTCTCTCAAATACCAGAGGAAGCAGAATGGTTCACTGTTCTGGACCTAAGGATGCCTTCTTCTGTATTCCCCTGCACTATGACTCCCAGTTTCTCTTTGCCTTTGAGGATCCCACAGACCACACATCCCAACTTATGTGGACAGTCTTGCCCCAAGGGTTTAGGGATAGCCCTCACCTGTTTGGTCAGGCACTGGCCCAAGATCTAGGCCACTTCTCAAGTCCAGGCATTCTGGTCCTTCAGTATGTGGATGATTTACTTTTGGCTACCAGTTCAGAAGCCTCATGCCAGCAGGCTACTCTAGATCTCTTGAACTTTCTAGCTAATCAAGGGTACAAGGCATCTAGGTCGAAGGCCCAGCTTTGCCTACAGCAGGTCAAATATCTAGGCCTAATCTTAGCCAGAGGAATCAGGGCACTCAGCAAGGAATGAAAACAGCCTATACTGGTTTATCCTTTCCCTAAGACATTAAAACAATTGCGGGGGTTCCTTGGAATCATCAACTTTTGCCGACTGTGGATCCCTGGATACAGCAAGACAGCCAGGCCCCTCTATACTATAATCAAGGAGACCCAGAGGGCAAATACTCATCTAGTAGGATGAGTATTCTACTAGAAGGCAGAAACAGCCTTCAAAACCTTAAAGCAGGCCCTAGTATAAGCTCCAGCTTTAAACCTTCCCACAGGACAAAACTTCTCTTTATACGTCAGAGAGAGAGAGCAGGGATAGCTCTCGGAGTCCTTATTCAGACTCATGGGACAACCCCACTACCAGTGGCATACCTAAGTAAGGAAATTGATGTAGTAGCAAAAGGCTGGCCTCACTGTTTAAGGGTAGTTGTGGCGGTGGCTGCCTTAGTGTCAGAGGCTATCAAAATAATACAAGGAAAGGATCTCACTGTCTGGACTACTCACAATGTAAATGGCATGCTAGGTGCCAAAGGAAGTTTATGGCTATCAGACAACTGCCTACTTAGATACCAGGCGCTACTCCTTGAGGGACCAGTGATTCAAATCCGTACATGCATGGCCCTCAACTCTGCCACTTTTCTCCCAGAGGATGGGCAACCAATCGAGCATGACTGCCAACAAATTATAGTCCAGACTTATGCCGCCCGAGATGATCTCTTAGAAGTACACTTAGCAAATCCTGACCTTGACTATAGCGAATCCTGACCTTGACCTATATACCGATGGAAGTTCATTTGTGGAGGATGGGATACAAAGGGCAGATTATGCCATAGTTAGTGATGTAACCATACTTGAAAGTAAGCCTCTTTCCCCAGGGACCAGCGCCCAGTTAGCAGAACTAGTGGCACTTACCCGAGCCTGAGAACTGGGAAAGGGAAAAAGAATAAATGTCTATACAGAGAGCAAGTATGCTTATCTAATCCTACATGCCCATGCTGCAATATGGAAAGAAAGGGAGTTCCTAACCTCTGGGGAACCCCCATTAGATACCACAAAGAAATTATGGAGTTATTGCATGCAGTGCAAAAACCCAAGGAGGTGGCAGTGTTACACTGCCAAAGCCATCAGAAAGGTGAAGGAGCAAAGGCAGAAGGAAACCGTCAGGCAGATGCTGAGGCCAAAATCGCTGCCAGGCAGAATCTCCCGTTAGAAATACCTACGGAAGGACCCTTGGCATGGAACAACCCCCTCCAAGAGATTAAGCCCCAGTATTCCCCAACTGAAACAGAATGGGGACTTTCACAGGGGCATAGTTTTCTCCCCTCGGGGTGGTTAATGACAGAAGAAGGAAAGGTACTTACACCCGAAGTTAGCCAGTGGAAAATACTTAAAACCCTCCACCAAACTTTTCATATGGGTATTGAAAACACTCATCAAATGGCCAAATCCTTATTTACAGGGCCAAATCTCCTCTAGATCATCCAACAGGTAGTCAAAGCCTGTGAGGTGTGCCAAAGGAATAATCCCTTGGTCCATCGTAAGGCCCCTTTGGGGGAACAAAGAATAGGTCACTATCCTGGAGAGGACTGGAAGTTAGACTTCACCCATATGCCTAAGTCAAAAGAATTTCAAAACTTGTTGATCTGTGATCTTTACAAATTGGATAGAAGCTTTCCCCTGCAAGACAGAGAAGGCTCAGGAAGTGATTAAAGTCCTAATTCATTAAATAATTCCTGGATTTGGGCTTCCCCAAAGCTTACAGAGTGACAATGGTCTGGCTTTTAAAGCCACAATAACTCAGGGAATTTCCAGGGTGCTAGGGATACAATATCACCTTCACTGCGCCTGGAGGCCACAATCCTCAGGGAAGGATGAGAAGGCGAATGAAACACTCAACAGGCAATTAAGGAAACTAACAAAAGAAACGCATCTCCTATGGCCTGCTCTTTTGCCCATGGCCCGCTCTTTTGCCCATGGCCCTGTTGAGAATCTGAAATTCTCCTCACAAAATGGGGCTCAGTCCATATGAAATGCTGTATGGACGACCTTTTCTCACAAATGACCTCCTACTTGATCAGGAAATGGCCAACTTGGTCAAAGATATAACTTCTTTGGCAAAATATCAACAAAACCTTAAAAACCTACCTGAAGGATGTCACAGACAAAAGGGAACAAAGTTGTTTCAACCAGGAGATCTAGTGTTGGTCAAATCTCTCCCCTCTACCTCCCCATCTGTGGACTCTTTGTGGAAAGGACCATACTCGGTAATCCTTTATACCCCCACTGCAGTTACGGTGGTAGGAGTGGAATCTTGGATTCACCACACCCGAGTTAAATTTTGGACACCCCTGAGGAACACCCCTGAGGAAGCCCCCAGCGGGACCATCAGCTCAGGAGTCCCAAGATCAGCCAGACCAGCCTCAATACACCTGCCAACCGATGGAGGACTTGCACCTCCTATTTCAGAAGGAAACATCCCAGACTAAAAAGGCTCCTACCACTGATCCTGAGGAAAAACCCCTTCCTCCTTAAAAAAGATAAGTGAAAACCTACATAATCTTTATATTTAACACCTCTCCTTGCCCCTTTAATGGAATCCTTTTACTATTTCATCATATTATTAAGCAGCATACTACATACTAACCATACTCTTTGCGATAGGACTATATACTGTAGCTCCTGCCAGGACGAAAATCCTAATCACATCCACCTTCTTTCTATCTTCCTTCCTTCGGACAGTAATTTACTTGTACGTTTAATTCAGCCTGGATAAAATGATCTCATCTTCCAGAGCACCCCCTTTACCTTCCTATTTACTCTTTGCCTATCTATCCCTCCTGCTTCCTTGGATACCTCATACAATTGCCCCTCCCCTTCCACTAGCTCCTAATTATCTCTACAAGACTCTCAACTTAACCCACTCTCTGTTAAACCAGTCCAATCCTTCCCTGGCAAATGACTGTTGGCTTTGTATCTCTCTATCAACCTCTGCTTACGTTGCCAATCACATTCCTGCAAAAAACTGGGCCTTAACCAACTTAGCCTACCACCCTCGCTATGAAGGAAAAGACCCTTTCTGACTTCTAAATTTGCAATCATTAGCTGACTTCCCCATCTCTGATAGCACCAAGAATACCCTAACAGGACGTGCAACCCAACTTTTATGTTCTTACATTTCCAACCTCAACTATTACACAAGAAATGAAAAGCCCACACACAGCCCCGTAACTACGAATACCATCTTAACTTTACAAGCCCCTTTATGCATCCAACGCAACCTGTTATCAGGACTGCCCCTGGGGCACCTTCTACCCGGTCAGTGTAATTACTCCCTACAACTTCAAGCCCTAACTGATCATAGTAACTTCCGAGCCACCCAAACAGCTCCATTCAAACAGCTTGTCTGCTTCTCAGGGCCTCCAACAATCTTCACCTCCTCCCCTCTTAACAAACAGTCCACGTTTTGTAATGGCAAACATACTCCCTGCATGACCATTCACCCCTGGACCCCCTGCAGCAGCGTCCCTACCACTAGTGAATGCCTTCTCATCCCCTCTTTCAATCACTCTCTCGAATGGTTCCTAGTAGATACAAAACAGTTTTTTCTCCAATGGGAAAATAGAACACAGGGAGCCACTCAGTTTGCTTCCAACACCCCTTTCCAGCTGCTCATTGGAGCTACTTTGGCAAGTACTCTAGGAGTAGGGGAAAATGAAAACAACAAATTCACACACCTTTTTAACATACACAACCAATCCTGTCTACCCAGCCAAGGTATATTCTTCTTATGTGGAACATCGACCTATATCTTCCTCCCCACTAACTGGACAGGCACCTGCACCTTAGTCTTTCTAAGGCCCAACATTAACATTGCCCCAGGAAATCAGGCCCTATCAGTACCCCTCAAAGCTCAAGTCCGTCAGTGCAGAGCCACACAACTAATACTCCCACTTATAGGGTTAGGAATGGCCACTGCTACAGGAACCGGAATAGCCAGTTTATCTACTTCATTATCCTAGTACCACACACTCTCAAAGGATTTCTCAGACAGTTTGCAAGAGATAACGAAATCTATCCTTGCTCTACAATCCCAAATAGACTCTTTGGCAGCAGTGACTATCCAAAGCCACCGAGGCCCAGACCTCCTCACTGCTGAGAAAGGAGGACTTTGCACCTTCTTAGGGGAAGAGTGTTGTTTTTACACTAACCAGTCAAGGACAGTAAAGGATGCCACCTGGCATTTACAGGAAAAGGCTTCTGAAATCAGACAACGCCTTTCAAACTCTTATACCAACCTCTGGAGTTAGACAGCATGGCTTCTTCCCTTTCTAGGTCCTGTGGCAGCCATCTTGCTATTACTTACCTTCAGGCCCTGTATCTTTAACCTTCTTGTCAAATTTGTTTCCTCTAGAATTGAGGCCATTGTGCTACAGATGGTCTTACAAATGGAACCCCAAATGAGTTCAACTAACGACTTCTACCGAGGACCCCTGGATTGACCTTCTGGCCCTTCCACTGGCCTAAAGAGTTCCCCTCTGGAGGACAATACAACTGCAGGGCCCCTTCTTTGCCCCTATCCAGCAGGAAGTAGCTAGAGTGGTCACTGGCCAAATTCCCAACAGCAGTTGGAGTGTCCTGTTTAGAGGGGGATTGAGAGGTGAAGCTGGCTGGGCTTCTGGGTCGGGTGGGGACTTGGAGAACTTTTCTGTCTAGCTAAAGGATTGTAAATGCATCAATCAGCACTCTGTGTCTAGCTAAAGGTTTGTAAATGCACCAATCAGTGCTCTGTGTCTAGCTAATCGGATGGGGACTTGGAGAATTTTTGTGTGTAGGTAAACGATTGTAAACGCACAAATCAGCACTCTGTAAAACGGACCAATCAGCACTCTTTAAAATGGACCAATCAGCAGGATGTGGGTGGGGTGATAAGGGAATAAAAGCAGGCCACCCAAGCCAGAAGCGGCAACCTGCTCAGGTCCCCTTCCACACTGTGGAAGCTTTGTTCTTTTGCTCTTCATGATAAATCTTGCTGCTGCTCACTCTTTGGGTCCCCACTACCTTTATGAGTTATAACACTCACGATGAAAGTCTGCAGCTTCACTCCTGAAGCCAGCAAGACCATGAACCCACCGGGAGGAATGAACAACTCCAGATGTGCAGCCTCTATGAGCTGTAACACTCACCACGAAGGTCTGCAGCTTCACTCCTGAAGCCAGCGAGACCATGAACCCACCGGGAGGAACGAACAACTCTGGACGTGACGCCTTTAAGAGCTGTAACACTCACTGCGAAGGTCTGTGGCTTCACTCCTGAAGTCAGCAAGACTACGAACCCACTAGAAGGAATAAACTCCAGACACATCTGAACAACTGAAGGAACAAACTCCAGACACACCATCTTTAAGAACTGTAACACTTGGCCAGGCGCCGTGGCTCAAGCCTGTAATCCCAGCACTTTGGGACGCCGAGACGGGCGGATCATGAGGTCTGGAGATCGAGACCATCCTGGCTAACATGGTGAAACCCCGTCTCTACTAAAAAATACAAAAAACTAACTGGGCGAGGTGGCGGGCGTCTGTGGTCCCAGCTACTCGGGAGGCTGAGGCAGGAGAATGGCATAAACCTGGGAGGCGGAGCTTGCAGTGAGCTGAGATCCGGCCACTGCACTCCAGCCTGAGCGACAGAGCGAGACTCCGTCTCAAAAGAAAAAAAAAAAAAAGAACTGTAACACTCACTGCGAGGGTCCACGGCTTCATTCCTGAAGTCAGTGACACCAAGAACCCACCAATTCCAGACACACTTGTACTTGGTAGCACAATAGGTTGAGTACAATTAAGTATAATTTATTGTACCTTTCAAAATAATTAGAAGAGTAGATTTGGAATGTTCCCAAAACAAATAAATGATAAATGCTTGAGGTGATGGATATTCCAATTATCCTGATTTGATCATTACACATTGTATGCTCATATCAAAGTATCACATATACCACATAAATTGTACAACTATTACCTATCCATAAAAAAAGAAAATAAATAAAATGAATAAAGTGTAAAAATCACAGGCTCATTTTAATTAATGAGAAAATGCATTTTATAAAATTCACTATCTGTTAATGTTTAAAATTATATCAAATTAGAATTAGAAGAAAATTCCTCAATCTGATAAAGAGTAACTACAAAAAGTAAACTTCAGTAACCATTATATTTAACTGAAATTATTGAGTGCTTTCTTTCTATCAGAACTAACATAAGGATGCCTGTTATTTTCACTTTTATTTCAGCATTGTTCTTAAGGTTTTACCCAGTCCAATAAGTCAAGAAAAAGAAGTTAAAAAACTGGCCAGGAGCAGTGGCTCATGCCTGTAATCCCAGAACTTTGGGAGGCCAAGGTGGGCGGATCACCTGAGGTCAGGAGTTCAAGACCAGCCTAACCAACATGGAGAAACCCCATCTTTACTAAAAATACAAAATTAGCCAGTATGGTGGCATGTGCCTGTAATCCCAGCTACTCGGAAGGTTGAGGTAGGAGAATCGCTTGAACCCGGGAGGTGGAGGTTGAGGTGAGCCGAGATTGCGCCACTGCACTCCAGCCTGGGCAACAAGTGCAGAACTCCATCTCAAAAAAAAAAAAAAAAAAAAAAAAA
>NW_016803344.1:5511460-5520236 GCF_001698545.2 Rhinopithecus bieti | reverse complement strand
TAGGTTTCAATTCCTTAAAATATCAAGCCAACAAGGTTTTATTACATCAAATGTTTGTATCATTTCAATGTGAAAATTTTTTTACACCTATTTGTTATTAAGGTCTCATTACCTGTGAAATAAGTCACAAAAAAAGAGGTGAATGGTATAAGCCACTGCTCCAAAATTAACCCTAAGATTCTCGATTCCCACTGTGCACTTTGTGAAAAGGGGTAACTGCCAACAGGTTTAACCTTGAAGATGATCACTCAAACACAGTCAGAATCCATATTGAGTTTAGATCAGGCAAGGAGTTCACAAGGAAGTTATCAACTCTTGTGTGTCCAAATCTAAAGCCCTGCATGGGCTCTGTCAGGTCCTTGTCACCTGCACTCAGGTGGCCATCAGACTTCTTGGGTGCCTGGCTATATTCAATGTGAAGTAAAAAATTAAAAGTAAAAAAGTAAAAAAAAAGTAAGACTTTTACACCAAAATAGAGGCTCTGACTTAGAAGTATACTTTTAGCTTTTCTTTTAAATAAGACATTCTGGAGGCAAAAAAGAAAGAAAGAAAATCAAGTTTGAAACACAGCTAACATTTATTTTGGCAAGATAGCAACCAAAATCTAAAAAGCATAAACTATGTGTCCAAATGTAAAAGGCATTAAAGAACAAACCATAAGGGGAGAAATTAAAGCCACGCTGAACAAAAGATACAGAATGTCTAACATTTTTGAATTATAATTTAAACCTTAATTTAAACTTTAAGGGCAAACGCTGAAAAATTATGCTTAGGTTGCTAGTAAGTGCACCCTTCCCTGTTTCTCCCAAATAAAATCAGTTTATTGTTGAATTGCACCCCAAAGCAAGTTCTCTTAGTACAAAGTAACTACTACATATACACAAAATGCTTGTTAATGTAATAATGCATGCAACTTCAAAAACTACAATTTGGGGCAAGTGTACATGAAATGAGAAAACAGCTCTCCAAATTTCAAAACCTGCTCTTACATTATTTATAGGACACTCAGGTCATATTTACTTCTTGGTAAGATGTTGCACTGTCATTTGATTATCAGTCTACCTCACAATGTACATTACCAGATGCCAATTTGAGGGATGCCAATTTGAGAGACTAGGGATAAAACTTTAGTACTGCATTTCTTAATGGGCTGAATAAGGTAATTACAATTAAGTTTGCTTTACGTCCTGTTGAAGACCTCTTTACAGCCTCAGGACCTAACAATATCTAGCAGGCTCCAAGAATGCTCATCAGGTGAAATGACGGCACAACGTTTTAAAAAAGGAGCCAGTTACTTCAGCTTAAGTCATTCAGAGCCAAACATCTGAAGAATGGCCGGGCGCGGTGGCTCAAGCCTGTAATCCCAGCACTTTGGGAGGCCGAGACGGGCGGATCACGAGGTCAGGAGCTCGAGACCCTTCTGGCTAACACGATGAAACCCCGTCTCTACTAAAAAAATACAAAAAACTAGCCGGGCGAGGTGGCGGGCGCCTGTAGTCCCAGCTACTCGGAGGCTGAGACGGGAGAATGGCGGGAACCCGGGAGGGGAAGCTTGCAGTGAGCCGAGATCCGGCCACTGCACTCCAGCCTGGGAGACAGAGCGAGACTCCTCCTCCTCAAACAAACAAACAAACAAACAAACAAAAAAAAAATCTGAAGAATGACCAAAATCAAATCTTTATTTTTGTAACTGTATAAATGAGATCCAAATGAAAAGGCACTAATCTTAAAAGAAAAGCTTGAACATTTGGACTTCATTGGATTAGAAACTTCTTTTCATCAAATAACACTACATAAAGAGCATGAAAATGCAAGATACAGAATGAGATGGGCCAGGACTGCGGGGAGGCAAGTGAGGCTCTTGCCTTGGATACAATTCTTTAAGGGGGTGACAAAAAAAACTCAGTAATCAGGAGAAATAAAAATTTAATGCAATATTTAAAAAATCAAATGTAATGCAAAAAATCCATGCTGAACAAAATATCAAAATTTAAAATAAAGACAGGAATCAGTATTTTTGTTTTTTCTTTTGCCTGAAGCTCCAATGTGACTCAACATAGCTTTGTGGGAGATGGTATTTGCAACATGTACACAACAAAGGGCTCATATCTACATTTAAAGAATGCTTACAAGTCAATAAAAATGTCAGACAACCCCGTAGAGAAACCGGTTCAAAATCCGGACAGATATTTCTCAAAACAGGATAGTCAAAAGGCCAATAAATATTTGAAAAGGTGCTAAACTTCATTACTCTTCAAGGAATAGAAATTAAAATAAAGAAGTACACCCGTCAAAATGGCTAAATGTAAAAGACAGACAATACCAACTCTTGATGAGGATGTAAGAAAAAACAAATCTCAGACATTGCTGATGGGAGTGTAAAATTATACAATCATTTTGGAAAACTGACAATATCTGTAAAAGCGGAACACACATGTCCTATGATTCAGCAATTCTACTTCTAGATAGAAATGCACTCAAAAGTATTCACAAATGTTCCTAGTGCTTCTGTTCAGTAATAGCCCCCAACTGCAAACACTCCATGTGTCCATCAATAAGACAATGAATAAATAAATTGTGGCATTTATCCATGTAAATTGTAGATAAATTGTGGACAAACAAACGGATAAATAAATTGTGGTATTAATTTATATTACCACAATAATGAGAACAAATAAAATATTACCATATAAAACATAAATGAATCTCACAAACCGAATATTAAGCGAAAGAAGCCAGGCATAAAAACCCCTACACACACATATAAAGCCCCCAAACAGACAAAACTTAATTTATGGTGTTAGAAGTCAGGTTAGTGACTAATTTTGGTAAGAAAAAGGGACTTGAAGAGGGAATGAGGAGGCTTCTGGGTGCTGGTAATGCTCTGTTTCTAGATCTAGATTCTGGTTTTCTGGGTGTGTTCACATAGTTAAAATTCATCGATATGAACACTTTTCTGTAAGTGTACTTTATATCAATAAAAACTTACAAGAAAATAAGGGGCTAGGCATGGTGGTTCAGACCTGTAATCCCAGCACTTTTGGGCGGTTGAGGTGGGAGGTTCACTTGAAGTTAGAGACTAGCCTGGGCAACACAGCAAGACCCTATCTCTACAAAAAATTTAAAAATTAGCTGGGTATGGTGGTGTGTGCCTGTAATCCTAGCGACTTGGGAACCTGAGGGGGAGGATTACTTGAGCCCAGGAGTTCAAGGCTGCAGTGAACAATGATCACACTACTGCACTCCAGCCTGGGTGACAGAGGGAGATCCTGTCTCTGAAAAATACATACATACATACATCCATAAATACATAAAAGAGAATAAAAGTGTATCCAGGTCATTTAGGAGCCCAGGAAAATGGAAGATGAAGATTTAAAACATTAAGCAATGGCCGGGATTGGTGGCTCCCACCTGTAATCCTAGCAGTTTGGAAGCCCAATGTGGGCAGATCACCTGAGGTCAGGAGTTCAAGGCCAGTCTGGCCAACATGGTGAAACCTGTCTCTACTAAAAATACAAAAATTAGCTGGGTGTGGTGGCACGTGGCTGTAGTCCCAGCTACTTGGGAGACTGAGGCATGAGAATTGCTTGAATTTATTTAATATTGAGGAAATACAGAAGCAGTTCTTGGAGGCGGAGGTTGCAGTGAGTTGAGATCACGCCACTGCACTCCAGCCTGGGTGGCAGAGTGAGACTCTGTCTCAAAAAAAAAAAAAAAAAAAAATCAATCAAGTAAAAAAATTAGCTACTACAACATCAAGGGTCTGAACCCATTCTCTCTTCCCCAGCTATGGCAAATACTTTTAACCTGTCATGGTATCTACAAGAATTCTTGCTAGTAGAGGAGGCGAGTCTTTGTTTTCCCATTTGATTCATAGGAAGATGGAACCCCTGAGGCGGTCAATACATACATTAAAGTCTCACAGGTAGTTATACGCAGATGCAAGACCTGAATCTGGTTTCCTAATTCCTGATCATGAGCTTGGTGCACTACAGCCAGTGGTCAGGCTGCATGATCTTGCCAAGTCTGGGTTCCAAGCAGTGAATGCCTTCACTAGGAGCCAGCAAATTTTTCTCTGTGTCCCTAATTTATAATAATGCTGAAGATGAGAAATTTGTCCCTAACTTAAAGTAATGCCAAGGACTAGGAGTCTGCTTTAAGTCAGTTCTACCATGAAATAAGCAGATACCCACTCAATGGTCACTGCGTACACTTCCCTGGACGCACAGGGGGTGCAGCTACAGGACGTAAGCAGGCAATTTTACATAAATACTTCTCCTCTTTCTAAAAGCCTAATTACTAACTGTATTGAACAAGTCCTGAAGGCAGTTGAGATGAAGATAACCCGAGGGAAGAGTGAAAATGCATAACACCTGGGATCCCGTCTAGTATGGCTACTTCTTTTTTTCTATTTTTGAGACGGAGTCTTGCTCTGTTGCTCAGGCTAGAGTGCAGTGGCGCAATCTCGGCTCACTGCAACCCCCACTTCCCGGGTTCAAGAAATTCTCTTGCCTCAACCTCCAGAGTAGGCACCTGCCATCACACCTGGCTAATTTTTGTATGTTTACTAGCGACAGGGTTTCACCATGTTGGCCAGGCTGGTGTCAAACTCTTGACCTCGTGATTCACCTGCCTGTCAGCCTCCCAAAGTGTTGGGATTACAGGCTTGAGCCACTGCACCCGATCTGCTATGTCTATTTCTAAACAAGCCAAGAGAATCACACTTCTCATCCTTCCATCTTTTAAACAAGATTCAAATTGTGGTTTTGAATTTTTTTTTTTAAGAATGTTTTAGTTCAGTATTTTTGCTTCAAGCTCATTCTTCTGAAAAATACCTGAATATCAAATCTGTAAGCACAAGTTTGGGGAACAGATGGAGACGGAACTGGTGGCTCTCTAGAAGGCCATTTACAGCTGGATCCTACCTTTGTAGTGACCATCAGAGGGGCGTATGCCCCCCATAACACTCCCATTCTTCATCTTTTTCCTCAAGACAGCTGCCCTGTGAGCAAAATGCAGACCTCTCAGGGCTCTAGGGAGCACCTCACCCCTCAAAACTGTCTACACAGGTATGGGAACTAATTACAGACTCTAGCTTTATAGTTCTTTCCAATTTCCTCCCAGAATCTGAATAAATCTCCCCAACAAAACTAAAGTCAGTTTTCTCTCAACTCACAGTCTTTTTGTGTACATTTCCCCTAGGAATCGTACTCTTTTTTATTTCAAAGATGACGTACTGCCCGCACCTCCTCCCAGACATCTGCACTTTTTGGTTCCTATTTTCTATAAGAAATCTCCCTTTTTGTCCAGGCACGGTGGCTCACGCCTGTAATCCCAGCACTTTGGGAGGCTGAGACGGGCGGATCACGAGGTCAGGAGATGGAGACAGTCCTGGCTAACACCGTGAAACCCCGTCTCTACTAAAAATACAAAAAATTAGCCGGGCGAGGTGGTGGGCGCCTGTAGTCCTAGTTACTTGGGAGGCTGAGGCAGGAGAATGGTGTGAACCCGGGAGGCAGAGCTTGCAATGAGCCGAGATCACACCACTGCACTCCAGCCTGGGCAACAGAGCGAGACTCCGTCTCAAAACAAAAAGAAAAAAAAAAAGAAATCTCCCTTTTCAATGAGAGTTCTGGCTCTGGTTCCTTATCTCTTTTGCCCAACACTTGGCTCCTTTTATTTCTGCGTGCCGGACTGTAATGGCATCTTTGCTGGAATACTCATAGGCGGAAGTGATTGGAAGAGAAACACTCGTAGTGGAACCAAGATATGGCAAGTTTTACGTTATTTTAACTTTGAAGTTTCCTGCAGGCTGTCTCAAAGAAGCAGATAACAGGCCCTTTCCCAGATTGCCTTCCAACCCAGAGCCAGTTACAATATATGGGGGTTATGTGCTAGACAGTAAAATAGACTATTAAAAGTAATTGCTCCTCACTCGAGCTA
This sequence comes from Rhinopithecus bieti, assembly GCF_001698545.2. NCBI lineage: Eukaryota > Metazoa > Chordata > Mammalia > Primates > Cercopithecidae > Rhinopithecus > Rhinopithecus bieti. The sequence continues at coordinate 5,514,293 of NW_016803344.1, read as the reverse complement.
GTCCAGCAAAAAAAAAAAAAAAAAAAAAAAAAAAAAAAAAAAAAAAAAAGGTAATTGTCTCAATTTTGGCTATACATGTCCTTATGTACTTGAATTTGCAAGAGCTCCAAAGCAACAGAGTCTGGTATTAGGTTTCCTGAATGCATAACATTCTGTTTTTTCAAAGCCTCAACCTGACAGAGGCTAAAACCAAATCCTTCAACCTGCAATTTAGTCACTTTCATGTAAATGTCCGTCAGCTTTTTTACATCTGTCTAACAGTATGTTGGAGTGACCAGATCAAAGGGCTGTAATGAGCCCACCATTCCTGGTAATTATCTTTGCATGGGGCTGTCCTGCTGTAGATTGGGCCCAAAGTGAAGCCATCAGTGTAAGTGCCCCGATCCTTAATGAGATCCCTGTGGCTTGAGAAGAGATGCCGATGCACTCCTTACCTTCATCTGGATCAGATTCTTCTTTATTTTCACAGAGCCACTTGACCAAAGGTAAAGGCTTGACCAAAGGGAGACTCCCAACCAAAGGCTTCCGGGGCCTGGTTCCGTTTATGCCCTAGGTTTGCTCTTTCGATTGCCCATGTTGTCAGCTCAGTACAACATGGCTCCTCCTTCCATGAGGAGCAGCTCAGTAGGGTTCTGCATTCTGGTACAGACCTGCAGCCTTTTGTTTTTTAATTTTTTTTGGTACCTTCTCAGCTGCCTGTCTACAAAGCATGGGCAGTGGCCAGCCACTACTACAATAATTTAGGCACTTAAACACTTTTGAAAATTCTGCACCCAAGCAAGAAACTGTGATTCTGAAACTCCAATTAGCCGAATGTACCAGGCAAAAATCATCCAGGCACATCGGCTTTCGGAAAGTTTTACTATAGAAGAAGCAAATAAACAAACAAACAAACAAACAAACAAAAGAAGATGATGATGAGGAAGGAGGGGGCTGGAGAAAGAGGAAAAAGAGGAGAAGGAGAAGTTGAGCCCATAGATATATTACTATAGCATAGATATTGTACTGTACCAAAGCACCCGCTCAGAAAGCGAAAGAAATTTCTTCTTCCCTCACTGGAGCTCACCTCTCTCTATACAGGGCCCTGTTCCAGGAAATCGTCAGTGGCTGCTCTCTGTGGTCAATAATAGGTAATTCCAGATGAAAAGAAGTGTTCTGAAGTCAAGATGTAGTTTTTAGATCAGTGGTTTTACAAGTTGAATCCGGGGGATCTCTGGTGGGTCTGCAAAATTCTTCCAGCTGTTCAGTGGGCTGAGTCTAAACGCAGGGCTCACAGTGTGTTGGGTGGTTTTTTCTTTCTTCTTTCTTTTTTTTCCCCCTTTGAAACATATTTTCCACTGCAGATTTGAAACAAAATTTAAATGCACCAAAGCAAATATTTTGAAAGGAGCTACAAATAATCACAAGGGATTCAGCAAAACACAAGGGATTCAAAGGTGTTTTTTGTTTGCTTGTTTCTTTATTTAATCTAGTAAATAGGTGAGACTCTTGTACTGCTTAAGTAGCCTAAAGACTAAAAATTTCGAGACTCGCCAGATTAAAAGAGGAAAAGATGAACCTTGCAAAGCGCATCTTTTTCAGGGGAGGAAAGTAAGATTTTTTTTTCTTCTCTGGATTTCCCATTTCCCAGTGTCATTTATTCCTGGTTCTCTCTCTCAGCACTGCTTTCTAGTTCAGTGCCCACAGCTTGGAGTCAGGAGCAGCCACTATCAAAAATAATCCCTATCTGCTGCCACTGGTGTATTTATTTAGGGTTTTCTTCCAGGGAGCAGGAGTTCAGGTGTGGGGTAAAGGGGACATTAAATGTGGCTGCAGCTTAGGGAGATCTGTTTTTCTTTTTTCCTCATTCTAGTCCTATGGGAAGAGTTAACCTCAGGAAAGTCTGGGCTGCTGGAGAAGAGTTTTGTGAGTTATCTAATAACCTGGTTGTCAGCCACATAGCACAACAAAGCTGTCCAGACATTTAGGTTCCTCGGATGCCACGAGATAAAAATTTACACTTATGCCTGTGTCTGCTTTTCCCTTTCTAACAGAGTAACATGTACATTTGGCCATTTGCTGGACCAATTTACACAGCCATAGTTTCCTAGAAGGATTTTAAAACAGACCAGGCTACCTACACTGCAGATAAAGTTTGGAAGCTGTACACTAAAATGAACTTAGAGGTCTCTAGTTGGATTTTGGTGAAGTGTTTGCAACACCATTTACCTATCTGGATAATTCTGTCATGTACAAAGTACTCTCCAATAATTCAGGTGTCATCCTGTATGACCCAGATGCTGTTAGCCCTTTCAATCCTTTGTGCAGGCTTACCTAGAAATAAAGGGAAAATGTTCTTCCCACCTTGCTTGATAAGATAAAACAATGTGTTTGCTTTATTAATGTAACTGGAAAAAAAAAAAAAAGAAGGAAAAAAAAGGCCAATTCCAACATCCGGATGAAATTTATTACATACCTCTCTGGGACACGCTGGTTCCTGAATGATTTGGCTTGTCATCCCTTTTCCAGGTCTTCAGAGACTCAATGATTCAGCATGTTAGGAAATGATACTTTGCTGCCAGATACTATAAAGTTGATTTAAAGAGGTTGTAAAACTGCTGTAGCTGTAACCAAACTCCTGGTAGGGGGAGGTGGGGCAGCACATGCCATGTAAGTGTGCTCACATGTTTCTGTGTGGGTACACAGTGGGAAAGTTATTTGCCACTTCTGGAGAAGCTGGAAGTTGCCCTAGAATCTGCCTCATGTGTGTTTATACATGACCAACTTCTCTCAAGTTACGCCACTTCACTCCCTACCATATACATACATACATATATATATATATATATATATA
>NW_016803344.1:5504493-5509233 GCF_001698545.2 Rhinopithecus bieti | reverse complement strand
CCATCATTCTCTCAAGTGAAAATTATGTTCTGTGAGAAAAGTGGTTAGTTCAGCTTGCAACTCAGTCACACAAGTGTGTTTTCTCCAATCAGCCATCGTACTACGCTGTGTAGCAAAGTGCTTCATACATACGTCCCATTTTATTTTTATTTTATTTTATTTTATATTTTATTTTTTTGAGATGGAGTCTCCTTCTGTAGCCCAGGCTGAAGTGTTCAAGTGATTCTCCTGCCTCAGCCTCCTGAATAGCTGGGATTACAGGCATCTGCCACGATGCCCGGCTGATTTTTGTATTTTTAGTGGAGACAGGGTTTCTCCATGTTGGTCAGGCTGGTCTCAAACTCCCGACCTCAGGTGATCTGCCTGCCTCAGCCTTCCAGAGTGCTGGGATTATAGGCGTGAGCCACTGCGCCTGACCACTACTATATAACCTTATTTTCTTCCTAGAACTCATCACTATTTGAAATTACATGAACAACATGAGTTTTCTTGTTCTTGTTTTTTGCCAGTCTTGCTCTGTCACCCAGGCTGGAGTGCAGTGGTGTGATCACTGCAGCCTCAAACTCCTGAGCTCAAACAATCCTCCCACCTCAGCCTCCCAAGCAGTGGGAAGTACAGGCAGGCACCATCATGCCTAGTTATTTTTCTTATATTCTGTAGAGATAAGGGCTCACTTTGTTGCCCAGGCCAATCTTGAACTTCTGGGCTCAAGTGATCCTCCTGCCTTGAGCAACATGCACATTTTGCAAAGTGCTGGGACGACAGGCCTGAGCCACTGTGTGCCCAGCTAACAACATGGGTTTGAGCTGCACAGGCCCACTTATATATGGAATTTTAAAAATAAATGTATTAGAACATTTTTTTGGAGATTTGGAACAATTTGAAAAAACTCACAGATGAACCTCATAACCTAGAAATGTTCAAAAACTTAAGAAAAAGTTAGGCATGTCATAAATGCATAAAATACATGTAGATACTAGTCTATTTTTATTATTTACTACCATAAAATATACATAAGTCTATTATAAAAAGTTAAAATTGGGGCCAGGCGCGGTGGCTCATGCCTGTAATCCCAGCACTTTGGGAGGCCAAGGCGGGTGGATCACGAGGTCAGGAGATTGAGACTATCCTGGCTAACATGGTGAAACCCTGTCTCTACTAAAAATATAAAAAATTAGCTGGGGGAGGTGGCGGGCGCCTGTAGTCCCAGCTGCTCGGGAGGCAGAGACAGGAGAATGGCATGAACCCGGGGGCGGAGCCTGCAGTGAGCCGAGATCGAGCCACTGCACTCCAGCCTGGGCGACAGAGTGAGACTCTGTCTCAAAAAAAAAAAAAAAAAGTTAAAATTGTCTGGGTGTGGTGGTTCATGCCTGTAATCCTGGTACTTTGGGAGACCAAAGTGGGCGGATCATGAGGTCAGGGGTTTGAGACCAGCCTGGCCAATATGATGAAACCCCATCTCTACTAAAAATACAAAAATTAGCTGGTGTGGTGGCGGGCACCTGTAATCCCAGCTACTCAGGAGGCTGAGGCAGGAGAATAGCTTGAACCCGGGAGGCAGAGTTTGCAGTGAGTCAAGATCATGCCACTGCACTGTAGCCTGGGTGACAAAGCGAGACTCTGTCTTGAAAAAAAAAAAAAACAGTTAAAATTTATCAACACTTATGTACAAATACTATACATGGCACCATTAGCAGTGGAGAGAAATGTAAGCAAATGTAAAGATGCAGTACTAAATCATAACCGCATACAATTAACTGTTACACATACTATACAACTGTAATAATTTCAAAGCCACCTCCTGTTGCTATTGCTGTGAGCGCAACTGTTGCAAGCATCTGCTTAAAATGTCAGGTGACACTGATCACCTCCAGGTAAGCAGTTAGTTTCTCTAGTAAATTATTGCATATGGCAGTAGAAAGTGCTCTCTCAAGGTTCTCATGTGTTTTTTTGTAGTGTTTAATACAGTATCGTAAACTTTGAATAACACCACAGGACCCATACAAGGTGCCACTAGTGATGCTAGAAGTGCTCATAAGAAGCAGAGAAAAGTCATGACATTACAAGAAAAAGCTGAATAGCTTGATATATACCATAGATTGAGGTCTGCAGCTGCGACTGCCTACCATTTCAGACAGATGATTCATCTTGTAAACAGATGATGTAAATTTACGGCATCAATAAATACAGTACAGTACTGTAAATGTGTTTTCTCTTCCTTATGATTGTCTTAGTAACATTTTCTTTTCCCTAGCTTACTTGACTGTAGGAATACAGTATATAACACATATACAGAATATGTGTTGATGATTTATGTTATCTGAAAGGCTTCTTTCTGGTCAATAGTAGGCTGTATTAATAGTTAAGTTTTGGAGAAGTTGAAAGGTATACTCAAATTTTCAACTGGTTAGGTGCCCCTAACCCCCATGTCGTTCAAGGGTCAACTGTATCTTGTCTGTTTACTTGTTTTGGTCTAGTTCTCCAACCATAATATAAATGTCATCAAAGTATCTCATCTGTCTTGTTTACTATTGTACCCTACATGTTTAAAATAGTGCCTGCAGACAGCAGGTGCTGGATAAATATGGGCCACAGTAAAGAATGTGGATTTAGTTAAATCAGGTCAACCTAGATTTTGTCATGAAATTCTTGGATCCTCATATGACCCCTAATGAATGGAAGTATGTGAGCAAATTCTCTCCATCTATGACAAAAATCAAAAGACCCTTGGCTTGATGTCCAGGGGTGTCAATGTACCTCACATGTGTAGCCTCAATACACTCTAGCTGAGGGTCTGGGAGCAGTGCTGGCCCAGGATGCTAGGCCACCAATCCTTGCCTAGGGCCAGGCTGAGATGTGTCCTGGGTGCAAAACTTCAGGAGGTGCCAAAAATTCCAATAATCAGAATAAGTAATATTTTAATGAAATACTTAAAAATAGAAAATGTATGTAAAAAATAGAAATAAAACTTATCATTTATAAATGATCTAGGGATCTGTCTTCTATTATTCCATTACCCAGCTCATTATACAAGGGTTAGATAGGATCCGGGGGTAACTCTCTCATGGGTTCTTCACACTTCTTCTGAGATCTAGGAATGGAAGGCCTAAACTAGACAAGCCCCAGGAAACTGGAACCAGGCAGCACCACCCCCACTCTCCCTAGTTATTTTGGAATTCTATGCAGAAGGTGGTGGCTCCTTTCTAAAAAAACTAAAAATAGAACTACCATATGATCCAGCAACCCCACTGCTGGATATATAACCAAAAGAAAGTAAATCAGTATTTAGAAGAGAGATCCACACTCCCATGTTTATTGCATCCCACAATAACCAAGATATGGAATCAGCCTAAGTGTCCAAAAGTGGATGAATGGATTAAAAGAAAACGTGGCACTCTACACCGGGAATATTATTCAGCCACAAAAATAATGAAATTCTGTCATTTGCAACAACATGGATAAAACTGGAGGATACTGTGTTAAGTGAAATAAGCCAACATAGAAGATAAATATCGCATGTGCTCACTCATATGTTAGGAGCTAAAAAAAAACACTGAGGGCTGGGTGTGGTGGCTCATGCTTATAATCCCAGTGCTTTGAGAAGCTGAGGCAGGAGGATCACTTGAACCCAGAAGTTTGAGGCTGCAGTGAGCCATGACTGCGTCACTGCACTCCAGCCGGGGCAACACAGCAAGACCACGTCTCAAAAAAAAAAAAAAAAAATTTAAAATAAGATAAAGGCCGGGTGCGGTGGCTCATGCCTGTAATCCCAGCACTTTGGGAGGCCAAGGCGGGCGGATCACCTGAGGTCGGGAGTTCAAAACCAGCCTGACCAACATGGAGAAACCCCGTCTCTACTAAAAATACAAAATTAGCTGGGTATGGTGGCTCATGCCTGTGAGCTACTTGGGAGCTGAGGCAGGAGAATCACTTGAACCCAGGAGGCAGAGGTTGTGGTGAGCTGTGATAGCGCCATTGCACTCCAGCCTGGGCAACAAGAGCGAAACTCTGTCTCAAAAAATAAAATAAAATAATAATAATAAAAAGATAAAAATTGAACTCATGAAGATGGAGAGTACAGTGATGATTACCAGAGGCTGAGAAGGGTAGTGGGGAGGCAGGGATAAAGAGAGGGGTTGGTTAATGGGTACAAAAGTACAGTTAGATACAAGGAATCAGATCTAGTATTGGGTAGCACAAAAGGGCAACTATAGTTAACAATAATTTATTACATATTTCAAAATAAAAGAGTAGAATTGGAGTATTCCTAGGACAATGATAAATGCTTGAGGAAATGGATATCCCAATTACCCTTAATTGACCATTATATATTTTATGCATGTATGAAAATATCACATGTACCCTATAAAATGTACAACTATTATGTATCCATAAATTTTTTTTAATGTTTTAAAGCATGGGGGAATCCTAAGTTTGCTGCTTACTTTCAACCTGATGCATCACCAATCTGAGGCAGGCCCCAAACTTTGGCAACAAGGTGTGAGGTAAGCATCACTTTAATGCAGGGAGGGTAACCTGCTTGAGGAATTGACTGATTTTCTGTAGTATCTGCCATTTCTGTTCTTCACAAAAGAATAGGCCATTCCTATCTTCCTCCACACTCCCAATCCCAAAGGGTAACCAGGGCTTTTTGTTTTAGAGATCAGGCTTTCTCTGATCTCAGGAAAACAAAACAAAACAAAACAAAACAAAAAAAAAAAAAAAAAAAAAAAAAAAAAA
>NW_016803344.1:5479544-5504280 GCF_001698545.2 Rhinopithecus bieti | reverse complement strand
GGAAAGGAAAAGAGAAAGAAACAAAGAAAAGAAATTGAGCTGGGCGTGGTGGCTCATGTCTATAATCTCAGGACATTGAGGCAGGAGGAGCGCTTGAGCCTACGAGTGAGCTATGATCACACCACTGCACTACAGCCTCGGCAAAAGAGCGAGATGCTGTCTCTTAAAAAGAAAGAGGCCGGGAGTGGTGGCTCAGGCCTGTAATCCCAGCACTTTGGGAGGCCAAGGTAGGTGGATCACCTAAGGTCTGGGGTTTGCGACCAGTCAACATGGAGAAACTCCGTCTCTACTAAAAATACAAAATTAGCTGGGCTTGGTGGCTCATGCCTGTAATCCCAGCTACTTGGGAGGCTGAGACAGAAGAATTGCTTGAATTTGGGAGGCAGAGGTTGTGGTGAGCCGAGATTGCGCCATTGCACTCATGGGCAACAAGAGCGAAACTCCACCTCAAAAAAAAAAAAAAAAAAAAAAAAAAAAAAAAAAAAAAAAAGAAAGACATCAGGCCAGGTATGGTGGCCAACGCCTGTAATCCCAACAGTCTGGGAAGCCGAGGTGGGTGGATTACTTGAGGTCACGGGTTCGAGACCAGCCTGGCCAACACGGTGAAACTCTGTCTCTACTGAAAATAGAAAAAATTAGCTGGGCGTGGTGGCGGGCACCTGTAATCCCAGCTACTCAGGAGGCTGAGGCAGGAGAATCGCTTGAACCCGGGAGGCAGAGGTTGCAGTGAGCTGAGATTGTGCCATTGCTCTCCGGCCTGGGCAACAAGAGTGAAACTCCATCAAAAAGAAAAAAGAGAGAGGGAGGGAGGGAGGAAGGGAGTGAGGGAAGGAGGAAAGAAGGAAGGAAGGAAGGAAGGAAGGAAGGAAGGAAGGAAGGAAGGAAGGAAGGAAGGAAGGAAGGAAAAGGAAAGGAAAGGAAAGAAAGAAAGAAAGAAACAACCTTTTGTTTTAAAAAATTAACCCAGTCTTAGAGGCAATAAAATTGTTTTGTCTGAGAGGAAGAAGGATTTGTAGGATTAGAAGAGGGCAAGGAGAATTTCCTGAGCCTGGCTTTGAGGGCATGGTGCTGAGGAGCCCTGCAGCCTTCTTTTGTGGCCAGGTCCTGTTCCAGGCCTCCCACAGATCCCTGGGACCAGAGGGCCTTCAATGGGAATGACTGTGAGCTCAGGGAGGTGAGCAAAGGCACTGCTGACCTCAGCAGAGGTCTCCATGCCATAGAGAGAACTAGAGAAAGGGTGGTAGAATAGACCATTGTTTTGAGCAAAGAGCACCAGGGGTGGCAGGCACCCTTGACTAAGAGACATCTTTCCCCCGGTATGTGTAAGCTCCTGATAAAGGACCAAGATTGGATTTGCTACTCATTGTTGGATGGAAGCCAAGGGTATTTAATTTAGAAAATTAAAGAAATGTGACATTTCTACCACCTGTATGTCAGGGAAAAAAAGTAATACCTGTTTCACCAGCCTCCACACTTTCCTTTAAAGTATCTAGGTTTTCTGGTTCAAAGAAGCCTCCAGCTTGATTTGTTGAACTGTGCCTCTCGGGAGTTGAAGGCAGGAAGTGTTCCAGGATATGTGCATATGGGGGTGCATGCTGCTCTGTGAAGGAGCCTTGCACTTGGGCCCCATTCCAGTCCCTCCCTTACCAATTCAATAGGAGCCTGAATCAATGGTGGACTCAAATATATCCCCTGAAAAAGAGAAGAAAGGAAGCTGGGCAGAAGTTGCATTCAGGACTGGGATTGCTCAGGACTGGGGCTCGCAAAGCCTTGCTGCGAAACACATCCTCAAGTCTGCACTGCCCCCAGGTGGCCACACTAGAGCCCAGCTCTGCAGTTGGTATGGAGAGAAGACTGTATGGGATGTGTGTGTTTCTTCCAGTTAGAGTTCTTTGGGACTCATCGGTAACCCTGATAAGATACAGAATTCCGAAGGAAGAGGAAGCCTTAGTGAGGAAGGGGGTGAGTTCTGTTTACTCTGAAGTATCTGTGGAATACACTTAAATATAGATATCTAGGAATCTGTCAAAATAAAAATCTAAAGGTCAGGAGAGAGATCTGAACTAGACACGCAGATAGGAGTGTTATGATCATATATGTAGTAATTAAAACCAGGGGAACAGATGAGATCACCCAGGGAAAACGGGAATAGAGACAAGGGCTGAGTTCTAAGGACTAAACTCTAGAGCAGGCTAGGAAAGGTTTGGTGATATAATCTTGTATATTTTTCTGGGGCTTTGGAATTTCTCAACTCATTACCATACTCATTATCTTTCATACTCATTATCTTAATTCTCATCTGGGAGGTTCTATAAAATACCTGGTAAAACCAGGTATGACTGGGATGATGCCAACACTGCAAGAAATCCCATCCATCGGAGAGGCAGGAGGTGGGGCCCAGACACGGTGGATATCACGAAGGATAGTGATTCCCAACCGTAGGCTTGAAGCCCCAGGTTAGCATGACACGGAATGACTCTAAGAGCACTTGAAGCTCTTGCCTAGACTCTTGGTGAAGAGCATAGCTGGTCTGTGGTGCTGGGTTAGACAAACTGTTGCGGGACAGTGGCTGACCTGACAAAAGCTCTGCAGCAGGGGTTTATCTCCAGAAGCAGGTGCAGCCTGCCTGTCTCTGCGTGTCCTACAGGCAGTAGTCCACTAGACCGAACTAAGGAACGGTCTTCCCAACTGGGAAGAAAGGCATCCTTTCCAGAGACAGAAATAAAGCAGCAAGAGTACTTGCTCCTTTCTGAGTAACTGGGGTTGGTGGGAGACATGAAAGCTGACCTGGCCCTATGAGGAGGTCTGTAAGGCAGAGGGCTAGAATGCAAGACAGAGATAAATGCAGTGAGGTGACTCCTTTGGTAGAGTCCCCACTTTCTTCAATTCGTCTCACCTACTCTGAACGTACTTCCTCCCATAGTATTTCGGAGCTTCCCGGTGTTATATGTGTTATTGTGCACCTGTTCACATGCTCCCTTGAGTTCCTCAGGCTGTTCATCCGTGTGGCTTCTCCAGGGTTTGCCTAATACTTAGGGGGAGCAGGGCCAGGTGCAGTGGCTCATGCCTGTAATCCCAGCACTTTGGGAGGCTGAGGGTGGGGGATTACCTGAGATCGGGAGTTTGAGACCAGCCTGACCAACATAGAGAAACCCTGTCTCTATTAAAAATACAAAATTAGCCGGGCTTGGTGGCGTGTGCCTGTAATCCCAGCTACTCGGGAGGCTGAGGCAGGAGAATCACTTGAACCCAGGAGGCAGAGGTTGCGGTGAGCCAAGATCGTGCCACGGCACTCCAGCCTGGGCAACAAGAGCAAAACTCCATCTCAAAAAATCACAGGGGGAGCAGTTAAGCTAACCGCGTGGCCAGAGGTTCTGGGCACCAGACCATGGCTCTGCTCCTTATTGCTTGAGGTTTTGTTTAACTGCCCTGAACCTCAGTATTCTCATCTCAAAAATGCCTCAGGTTGTTGTGAGAATTAGAGAATACTCAAAAAGCCTAAATTAATGATAGCACTCGATAGTGTCATTATTGTGACAGTTTCATCTACTACAAATATATTATCTTGTCTTTTTAGAAATTTCCACCATTAAAATGACGCTTTAGGTTAAAGATCTCAGAGCCCTAGCATAATGCTTATAGGGAGAAGTATGATTCTTACTATACTGTTGGTCGTTATCATGATCCTGAATTGGTTTAGGTAAAGCAGAGGGCAGGAATGGGTCACAAACAGTAATTTTGTTTGGGCTCGGAGTGGGGGAAAGAAGTGTCTCCCAAACTTCAGTCATTTGAATAGCAACGTCAGGATATCAACCATATCCCCAAGCCAGCTATATTATTATTTACTCAATATTTTTCTTTAAATCAACTAATAACTTCTCCAAAACATAAATGCATTTGTGTAAATTGGAAATTTTATAGCATGTTACTGTCATTTTTCATAAACAATACAATCCTAGAAAAAAATTAATAAAATGGTGTCAATAAATTCTAAATACTGTCAGCAGAAGAACACTCCAGGCCTGAGGTCTGTTTTCTTGATTTAAAAGGAATATATTAAAAAAGAATAAGTTTTAGAATATGTTAATGACATATCAACCTCCACTGAAACTTTCTTCTAAATGAATCCAGGCTTGAAATCAAATTAAAACAGAATTACTTTTCATGATGTGATGATTTGATGCTTGTCCATCTACCACCGAAGATCATCTTCTGTTTAACTTAAATCATCTCACATACCACCAGCGGTACATGTCCTAACCTTTTGGAGACAAAAGGGCTGAAAGCAGGCTAACGGGTTCCACAAGTAAACTGAAAAAACGAAACTGGCCAACATCACCTCCTTTACAGGTTTGTGTAAATGCTCTACAACCTTTTGTAAAATTTCATCTTCGTATCCCCTTTGGGAACGAGGATAGAATGGCACACATAAATATGTTCAATAAATATCGGGATGCTGGGTACGGGTAAAATGGTAGCAGAACAAGTCGATATGAATAAGACCCTGGAAGTCCGAGGGGAAGACGGGTTTTCTGAAATACATTCCCTCATCTCCCACCTCCAAACAGTAACAGGCTCAGCCTGAAGTCAAAGCAAGATGTGGAAATGCCATACACAGCAGAGGAGAATTGGTTCTAAGGACTGAATTATATGAATAATACTTATTTCTCTCCTATTGGACTTGGAGATCTGGCTTTTGATAAATAACTATATTTACTCTTGTAATGGTCCGGCCCCATTTTCAAGTGATAGAACAACTCCAAAGTATCTTTCCCTCTTAAAGTTCATTTATAGTAAGTGATGTGCTTCACGTGTGTCTTGCATTGAACTGAAACCATCAAGGAACACTCCTCACCTGCCATATCCAAAAGGCACTCTAGGTTTGTATCCATTCTAACATATCTTCTTGATTTTGTACAGACAACATTAGCAATTGATACATAACATCTGTCGCTGCTGTTTATAAAATAAAATATCTGAGTCTCTCAAAGGCAGTATAGGAAATTCAGGATCTCCTAAGAGAAAGATGAAAACACCACCAGTAGATTCTCAGCCCTAGGACAGGCCAGCTTAAAGTGACTAGGCCTGTGGACAGACATTAAACTGAAAAACCTTATATACTTGGCCCTAGCCTGGAGCAGGGGATTGATTTTTTTCTCTGAGAAGAACTTTAGAGGCCAAAGGAAGAGACAGATTAAAAAGAAATTCCTCTCTGAACAGTTACACAGCTAAGGGAAAGATTTCAGAATTCTAGCCCATGAATCTTTCTCCCCAGCCTAGTTTGGTGCTATGACCAAATACTAAAAATAACCAATTTAGGCCGGGCGCGGTGGCTCAAGCCTGTAATCCCAGCACTTTGGGAGGCCGAGAAGGGCGGATCACAAGGTCAGGAGATCGAGACCATCCTGGCTAACCCGGTGAAACCCCGTCTCTACTAAAAAATATAAAAAACTAGCCGGGCGAGGTGGCGGGCGCTTGTAGTCCCAGCTACTCGGGAGGCTGAGGCAGGAGAATGGCGTAAACCCGGGAGGCGGAGCTTGCAGTGAGCTGAGATCCGGCCACTGCACTCCAGCCTGGGCGACAGAGCGAGACTCCGTCTCAAAAAAAAAAAAAAAAAAACCAATTTAGGACTACCACCAGAATTATTTATTTATGACTCTCATACCCCTTGGTGGATCACTGATGGCAAGTTCTAAGTGACTGGTTCTCCTTTGTGCCTCATCAATCAGGGCATTTCCAAAGACTACTAATTATTTCAGTTTCAACCCAAGTTAAACATAATCAAGAAGTTAAATCCTTCTGCTGGAGGTCAGGAGATTGAGACCATCCTGGCTAACATGGTGAAACCCCGTCTCTACTAAAAATACAAAACTCAGCCAGGTGTGGTGGCATGTGCCTGTAGTCCCAACTACTTGGGAGGCTGAGGCAGGAGAATCGCTTGAACCCAGGAGGTGGAGGTTGCAGTGAGCCAAGATTGCACCACTGCACTCCAGCCTGGTGACAGAGTAAGACTCCATCTAAAAAAAAAAAAAAAGAAAGAAAAAAAATCCTACTGCTGCCAAAGCTATCCCAAATTCCAAAGTCAAATATAAGTGAGTTGAGGATTGTCTACTGTCTAGAGAATTCTTGCCAAGCTCCCAATAGAAAAATGAGAGCTGGCCTCATTATTAAATCACGTCATCATCAGTGGCCCATTTTCTTTCCAGCTTTGGTGATGACATCCTTGTATCAGCAGAGTAGAGTTAAATTGTCAGATTCCCGAAGCAATTTCCCTTTGGACTTACCTGTAGGTATTACTGAGTAGGAAGGATTGGTGAACTCAGGGTCCAGGCTTTTGTTCAGTGACTTTGGTAGCCTGACCAAAGCTGTTCACTCCCTTCACATTGCTTTTTATGCAACCCTGGGCTGTTAATGACTTTCAGCTGTGGGGCGATCCCTCTGACCACTCTGCCTGGCCTCCCAGATCGTCAGGGCTTTCATGTTTAAGGAGCCTCTATATTTTCCTGCTCCATGGCCTTCTCTGCCTCAGGGCTCCTATCTCCCAGGGTGCTGACAACTCAGCAAGGGTTTCCTTGGTGTGAGTTCTTTTGCTTATGGCAACTGAGCTATCACATTTCTAATCGGGAGCAGCCTGAAATTAAGGTGCAAAAATTAAATTGTGGAGACTAAAGGCATTTGGTGCAACTGAATTTCAGGCAGAGTCTGAAGTTCCCTGGAGTAGAGCTTGCTGTGTGGGGGCCTCCTACCCATGGCTTTGGAGCACTTTGATAATCTGAAATGTCTCTTAGCCTTGTTAAAGCCCTGGTAGAGCCAGAATTCAACAGATTTTCCCAGCTGGAACTCCATCTGCTACCATTCTCCAAGTCTGAATCATGGCTTTGCCACTTACTAGCCGTGACCTCAGACAAGTTATTTAACCTCTTTTGGCCTCACTTTCCTAAGACGTAAAATGTGGGCAATGAGACTTATTCTACAGTGCTAATGTGAGCTTTAAACAAGCTATGATATGTATAGCACATGGTAGATGCTAAATGAACTTCACTTCCCTTAACTCTACCCTCTACATTTTAGAGGAAATCTGTTTACCTACCTTACCTCTTGCTTAGTAGACAGGATGAGGCTTGGGTTGAAGAATATATTACTGAGGGGCAAGTCTAGAAAGGATGTGGGGTGGATACCGTAGATAGTCACAGGGATTGGTGTTTCTCTTCCTCAAATCCTAGGTTGTAATGATAAGACTAAGTGATTCTCTGACTTCAAGAATGCTTGCAATGTTCATTTCTGGGACAAGTCTCTCAGTAGGCACAACCAGAACTTCTTGTTAACATAGCCCAGCCCAGAACCTTGAAGATGGCAATGATTTTAATCTTACAGTATGGGGTGGAATAAGCTAAGCCACATATACACATGGCTTTTATATATGGCTCTTAAGAGCATACGTAGTTGTCACAAGAACATGACATTTCCAGATCTGTATTATGGATAATAATTTACATGACTATCAACTTTTGAAGCAGGAATCTTCTCTTATTCATGTTTATTCTCTTAAGTACACATGGCTTTGCATGTCGAAGTTGCTCATTAAATCAAATTGAATTGATTCAGTAACAAAGGACATGAAACTGAAGGAAAAAATGGAAGTTAAAATTGTTGATGAGCAAGATCCAGACTGACCAAGAGAACCAAGAGGAAACCAAAGCTGAGCAGTATCTTGTCTCTATACCAGGCTTTGTTCATATAACTTTTATCTATGGACTTTCATTATCTTTTAGAAAGTTATCATTGCCTTAGAAGACTAGCTTAGGAATGTGTTGTTAGTAGGATAGCTGGCTAGAATAGGGGCTGGAATAGATAGTCTTATTCCTAAAGTCATGCGTAGTTACCAGAAAGTGAGACTCTTCCTCCCTGATTCCCTCCATGGAGTGGGTTAAGACAACAGTGTGCCACCAGCCATTATTTTCTTTTTCTCTTCATTTTTTTAGTAGAGGTGGGGTCTCGCTTTGTTGCCCAGACTGGCCTTAGAACTTCTGGCCTCAAGTAATCCCCTTCCTGCCTCTGTCCCCTAGCCATGCCTGGCCCCACCCGCCATCGTATATTGCCACAGGGCTGAGAGTTTGGCGGAAACCCCCTCTGCCTGCTCTGCCTGGGAAAAGCAGTATCCCTTAAGAGAATTTAAGTTTTAAGTCAATTGTTACCTCTGCTGTGTTTTGTCCTTGGTAGGCATGGTGTCCCTAGCTGGGCATGGTGGTGCGTGCCTGTAATCCCAGCTACTCAGGAGGTTGAGGCAAGAGAATCACTTGAACCTAGGAGGCAGAGGTTGCAGTGAACCAAGATCATGCAACTGGACTCCAGCCTGGGAGACAGAGCAAGACTCCATCTCAAAAAAACCCAACAACAACAAAAAACAAACAAACAAACAAACAAACAAAAAACCATATACTAAAATGGAATTTTATGGTATACAGTTCATTTTAATACATGTCTATATTCACATCACCACCCCCACAAACAGGATATAGGGTATTTGCTGCTGTAGTTCATTAGTTAAAATTCTCCTTTTCCTTTTTCCTTAAGGCTTGGTTTTGCTACTTTCAGCCTTAATTGGTATGATATATATATATATATATATATTTTTTTTTTTTCTTCCCTGAATGCTGAAATGTGTTCCAAACTAGGGGAGAGAGAAGTAGAGAAAGCGACTTACTCTTAGAATGGATTGGGGTGTTTATAAACGGTTTTTTGTTGTTGCTGTTGTTGTTGTTTGAAACATAGTTTAGCTGTTGTCGCTAGGCTGGAGTACAATAGCATGATCTCAGCTCACTGCAAACTCAGCCTCCTGGGTTGAAGCGATTCTCATGCCTCAGCCCCCCAAGTAGCTGGGATTCCAGGTGCCCGCCACCACACCGGCTAATTTTTTTATTTTTAGTAGAAACGGGGTTTCGCCATATTGGCCAGGCTGCTCTTGAACTCCTGACCTCAGGCGATCTGCCTGCCTTGGCCTCCCAAAGTGCTGGGATTCCAGGCGTGAGCCACCGCGCCCGACCCGGGGTGTTTATTCACTGCCAGTGGGGTTGTTTCCTCTATTAGATTTTGACTCCTGAGTTCAGGGGCTGTGTCTTATTCACCTGTGTATCCCCACTGCCTAGGGGGTCCATCGTGGCTGTTCGATAAATGCTTACTGATTGATATATAAGTCAAATATAACCAACATTGCAAAGTGTTACAGGTGTGAAATTGGTGGTACAGGTAATAAGCACTAGAGAAGCTCAGAAAAAGAAATCATTGTGGGCCAGGATGGTCAGAGAAGGTTCTACAGAAGGGGTAGAAATGTTTCCTGAAAGAATTTGACTCTCCGGACAGAGATGGAATGAAATATAGACAGTGCACAGACTTCCAATCACTTAAACTCTGAGAGCCTCACTTTCTTATTGATGCAAAAAGTGTTTTTAAAATGAGAAGAGTAAACCTACATCATAAGCAAAGAGTAAATGAGACAGTTATATAAAGTAATTAGCACAGAATGTGATACACACAAAAGAATTTTCTTTCCTCTGTACTTTTTCTTTTACTGACCTGTATAGCCATCCCATTGGATTTGAAAGCTTTCCTGAGTCTTCTGGAACTCCTGGTGCCATTTCCTTCATAGCTGCAGGAGCTTTCCACACACCAGAGGAGATATTCCTGAAGCCAGGGAGGCTTTGTTCACTCTCTGTGGATAAATGAGATAGATAAGTACTCTAAATACTTTTTATTGTCTATCCTTGAGCACATACGACTATGTTGGGCATAGGGACTTTGGCTAGGCAAAACATTTCCAATTTTATCTCCATTTCTACCTCACAAAACTTTACTATTAGAAGAGCTCTGGTAGGGCTCAGTGGCTCACACCTATAATTTGAGCACTTTGGGAGGCCACGATGGGAGAATCACTTGAGGCCATGACTTTGAGACCAGCCTGGGCAACATAATGAGACCTGTCTCTACAATTAATAAATAAATTGGCCAGGTGTGGTGGCACATGCTTGTGGTCCCAGCTACTCTGGAGGCTGAGGTGGGGAGGATTGCTTGAGCCCAGTAGGTCAAAGCTGCAATGAGCCATGATTGCGCCACTGCACTCCAGCCTGGGTGACAGAGAGAGACTTTTTTAAAAAAAAAAAAAAAAAAAATTCTTGGAGATAATGTAGTACATAACTTTTGTTTTACATATTTAAAAAAGCAAATTTAGCCTAAAGCAATTAAGTGATCAGTTAGTGGCAGAACCGTGAAATATACTTGGGTGTCTTTTGATGTCTTACCCAGTGCTCTTTCCAATTTGTCAGGCTATTATATACTTCTATATGTTGGAAAGTCCCATTCACTTTTCACATTTCCATCAACGTTGGCAACCCAGTTTTTCAGCGAAATTCAAAGACATCCTATACCTTTGGCTTGTTTACCAAAGGACTAGGAAGATCAAGTGATTGATACAAGTTGAGAATCACTAATCTGAAAATCTGAAATGTTCCAAAAGCTGATGCTTTTTGAGTGCTGACAGGAAGCTCAAAGGAAAAGCTCATTGGAGCATTTTGGATTTGGGATTTGGGATGTTCAATCAGTTCACTGAATTAACCATTTCTCTAAGGAGTCCTGGTTCTATGAATAATTTTTTAGGCTGGGCACAGTGGCTCATGCCTGTAATCCCAGCACTTTGGGAGGCCGAGGTTGGCAGATTACTTGAGGTCAGTTTGAGACCAGCCTGGCCAACATGGTGAAACTCCGTCTCTACAAAAATACAAAAATTAGCTGGGCATGGTGGTGCGTGTCTGTAATCCCAGCTATTCAGGAGGTTGAGGCATGAGAATCACTTGAACCTGGGAGGCAGAGGTTGCAGTGAGCCAAGATCATGCGACTGGACTCCAGCCTGGGAGACAGAGCAAGACTCCATCTCAAAAAAAAAGAACATATACTAAAATGGAATTTTATGGTATACAGTTCATTTTAATACAAGTCTAGATTCACATCACCACCACCACAAACAGGATATAGAACCATTCCATCCCCACAAAAATTTCTCTTGTCTGTTTATTTATTTATTTATTTGAGATGGAGTCTCACTTTGTCGTCCAAGCTGGAGTGCAGTGGCACAATCTCGGCTCACTGCAACCTCCGCCTCCCGGGTTCAAGCAATTCTCCTGTTTCAGTCTCTTGAGTAGCTGGGACTACAGGCACCCACCACCATGCCCTCCAATTTTTGTATTTTTATTAGAGATGGGGTTTCATCATGTTGGCCAGGATGATCTTGAACTCCTAACCTCAGGTGATCCACCTGCCTCAGCCTCCCAAAATGCTGAGATTACAGGCATGAGCCACCATACCTGGCCTTGTCTATCCTTTTGTAGTCATATTCCATGTCTTCATCCCCATTCCTAACTAACCCCTGGCAAGCACTCATTTTGTTTCCATCATTATGGTTTTGTACTATAGTTTTATCTTTTTGAAGATGTCATTAAAGTGGAATAATACATTCTATGAACTACGAAATCATCAAGGAATAGAGATATCTTCTGTGGTAGTGTTTTAAACTACACACCACACACACACACACACACACACACACTCTTCAATCTTCTGAAATGACTGAAAGTAATGACACACTGATATCAGGGTATGTGTGTGTATATGTCTGTGTGTACTAAAACACAGCTATATACACATCTGTATTGATCTTCTGTATCTATCCATTTACATATATATGAAAAACATGACATCATACCGGTACCTCCAGTTCCAATCCAACCCCACAGAATTCATTCTGGCCTGCCCCTTTTCTTTATTTATAATTTCTTTTTCCTACATGATAAACCTGGTTCTCATTATTGAATATATTTAGTTATTTATTCAATCTTAGTATATACATAAAAGTAATTTAAGAATGCTAACCTGTACCCGATGTAGGGAATAAATTTACTAATTAGAGTACAGTATTTGTGTACAATTTTTCATCTTTAACCTTCTAGATTATAGTCAAAATACTGTTTTCCAAAGTTTCTTCTGTTAATTCTTTTCTGTCCACCTCAGAGTGATAGTATTATTCATTTGTAATAAAGTTAGGTTTGTTCCTTTTTTATTCCATGTTGAGTTCACCTCACAACCTGATTGATTTTTTTTAAAAAAAATTCTTTAATTTTGTGTATGGCAAATCATACCATGGTACTGTTTGGTATACTTACTCTCTTATTCTTTTTTTTTTTTTTTTGATGGAATCTCTCTCTGTTGCCCAGGCTAGAGTGCAGTGGCACAGTCTCGGCTCACTGCAACCTGCACCTCCCGAGTTCAATTTTCCTGCCTCAGCCTCCTGACTAGCTGGGATTACAGGAGCATGCCACCACGCCCAGCTAACTTTTTAGTAGAGAAGGGGTTTCACCATGTTGGCCAGGCTGGTCTCGAACTCCTAGCCTCCAGTGATCCACCTGCCTCAGCCTCTCAAAGTGCTGGGATTACAGTTGTGAGCCACTGTGCCTGGTCTACTTATTCTCTTATTCTAAGAGTCAAACAACAAAGTATACTCTGTGAAGAATCATTTCCCTCCTCCATCTCTGCTATGCTATTTCATCCCTTTTTTTTCCACCTATCCCCTGTAGCTAAACAATTTTATTAATGTCTGGTTTATCCTTCCTGTATGTCCTTTGCACAAATAAGCAGACACATGTATATTTTATTATATCCTTTATTACATAAAATGACACATACTGTAATAGTTTGCTAGAGCTGCCGAAGCAAAATACTACAAACTGGGTTGGTTAAACAACAGAAATGTATTGTCCCACATTCTGACAGTTGGAAGCGCAAGGTTAAGTTATTGACAGGTTTGGTTTCTTCTGAGGCCTCTTTTTGACTTGCAGATGTTTGCCTTCTCACTATGTCCTCACGTGGTCTTTCCTCTGTGCACATGCTCTTGACATCTGTTCTCAAATTTCCTCTTTGGCTAGAATTATAGAGGAAAAAAAAGATTAAAAACAAAAAAATAAATTTCTTCTTACAAGGACACCAGTCAGATTGAATTAGGACCCATCTTAATGGCCTCATTTTAATTTAATCACCTCTGTAAACCCTGCATCTCCAAATAAGAGTCACATTCTGAGGTGGTGGGTGTTAGGACTTCAATATATATCTTTTGGCAGTAGGGACAAAATTTAGGCTATGACGCATGCTACAGACACTCTTTTGCACTTCGCTTTCATGGAAATTGTGTCCGGAATTAGTGGGTTCTTGGTCTCACTGACTTCAGGATGAAGCCATGGACCCTCGCAGTGTTGCAGTTCTTAAAAGATGGTGTGTCTGGAGTTTGCTCCTTCAGACGTTCAGATGTTCAGATGTGTCTGGAGTGTCTTCCTTCTGGCAGGTTCCTGGTCTCGCTGTCAGGAGTGAAGTTGCAGACCTTCATGGTTAGTGTTACACCTCTTAAAGGCAGTGTGTCTGGAGTTGTTCCTTCTACCCAGTGGGTTCGTGGTCTCGCTCGCTTTACGAGTGAAGCTGCAGACCTTAGTGGTGAGTGGTACAGCTCTTTAAAGCAGCATGAACCCAAAGCGTGAACAGCAGCAACATTTACTACAAAAAGCAAAAGAACAAAGCTTACACAGCTTGGAAAGCAACCCAGCCCAGCTGCTGCTGGCTGTTTTGGGCAGCCTGAGTTTATTCCCTCATCTGGCCCCACCCACATCCTGCTGATTGGTCCATTTTACAGAGAGCTGATTGGTCTATTTTACAGAGAGCTGATTGGTCCATTTTATGGAGAGCTGATTGGTCCATTTTACAGAGAGCTGGTTGGTCTATTTTACAGAGAGCTGATTGGTCCATTTTACAATCCCTGAGCTAGACACAGAGTGCTGATTGGTGCATTTACAATCCTCTAGCTAGACATAAAAGTTCTCCAAGTCCCCACTAGGTTAGCTAGGTACAGAGTACTGATTGGTGTATTTACAAACCCTAGAGCTAGACACACAGTGCTGATTGGTGTAGTTTACCAAACCCTGAGCTAAGACACAGAGTGCCGATTGGTGTGTGTTATAATCCTTACTAGAACAAGGTGCTGAGACAGAAAAGTTCTCCAAAACCACTAGCTTTAGCTAGATACAGAGTACTGATTGGTGTTTTACAAAACCTGAGCTGACACAGAGTGATGATTGTGTGTATTTATAATCCCTTAGCTAGATATAAAAGTTCTCCATAAAAGTTCTCCAAGTCCCCGCTAGACTCAAGAGCCCAGCTGGCTTCACCTAGTGGGTCCCGCACTGGGGCTGTAGGCAGAGCTGCCTGCCAGTCCTGCGCCGCCGTGCACCCATACTCCTCAGCCCCTGGGCAGTTGATGGGACTCAGCGCCATGGAAGAGGGGGTGGCACTCGTCAGGGAGGCTCAGGCCACGTGGGAGCCCACTGTGGAGTGGGGGCTCAGACAAGGTGGGCTGTAGGTCCCAAGCCCTGCCCAGCGGGGAGGCGACTGAGACCCGGCAAGAATTCAAGCGTGATGCATGCGGGCCTGCAGTGCTGGGGGACTCGATGCAACCTCTGCAGCTGCTGGCCCGGGTGCTAAGCCCCTCACTGCCCTGGGCCAGTGGAGCCCGCTGGCAGCTCCAAGTGGGGGGCCCTCCGAGCCCGCACCAGCACCCGCTGGAAATTGCGATGGCCTGTGAGTGCCTCCCGACCACGCCTCTCCCTCCACACCTCCCCGCAAGCAGAGGGAGCCAGCTCTGGCCTCAGCCAGCCCAGAGTGGGGCTCCCACAGTGGAGTGGCAGGCTGAAGGGCTCCTTAAGTGCTGCCAGTGTGGATGCGGAGGCTGAGGAGGTGCCAAGAGTGAGGGCTGCTAGCACATTGTCACCCCTCAAAATCACTCCATATCAGTTTGTAACAGAGATCATCCTGATACTATTTTAGCATTGCATAGTACCCCATTGTGTGGCTATTCCTTGGTTTATGCACCCACTGTCCTGTGCATAGGTATTTAGGTTGTTTCTCATATTTTACAAATACAAACAATGCTGCAATGAATAATTGTGTGCATATGTATTTTCATATTGTTGGAGATTCTTAGATGTAGGATTTCTGGGTCACAAGGGAAGTGCCTCAGGATAGGCAAATTCATAGAGAGAAAATAGACTAGTGGTTGCATGGTGGTAGGGCAGGAATGGGAAATGACTACTGATGTGTATAAGATTTCTTTCAGGCGTGTTAAAAATGTTAACATTAGACTATGGTGATGCTTGCACAGCTTGGGTGAATATACTAAAAACCACCAAACTGTACATTTTAAATGGGTGACATTTATGTTATATGAAACGTATTTCAATAAAGCTATAAAAAATGCAAAGTGACCAGCCTGGCCAACATAGTGAAACCCCATCTCTACTAAAAATACAAAAAATTTAGCCAGGTATGGTGGTGGGAGCCTGTAATCCCAGCTACTTGGGAGGTTGGGGCAAGGAGAATTGCTTGAACCTGGGAGGTGGAGGTTGAAGTGAGCTGAGTTCATTCCCCTGCACTCCAGTCCAGGCAACAGAGTGAGACCCTGTCTCTATAAATAAATAAACATTTTTTTGTGGATTCCTGGGGATTTTATATGTAGACAATCATGGCATCTGCAAATAGAAACAGTTTTATTTCTTCCTTTCTGATCGCTATACCTTTATTTCCTTTTCTTACATTATTATGCTGGCTAGAACTTCTAGCACAATGTTGAATAAAAATAGTGAGAGAGACATTCTTGCCTTGTTCCTTATCTTGGGGAAAAGCTTTTAGTGGTTACTCTAGGTATTTTATTACATATACACAACTCATCACAGTCTACTGATGTTATTTTACCAGTTCTAGTGAAGTGTAGAAACTGTATCTCCCTTTACATCCATTCACCATCCTCTGCTTATGGTAGTTGTTTGCGACATATGAGCAAAAAGAAAATGCAGGAATTTCATCAGAGTCATTCCTCAGGTCTTGAGGTCCCTAATCAGTCTGCCTTTTTCTCTCCATCTTTCAGAGCCTTCTTGTATCTGCTTTATGTATACAGTCCAGTGTTTTTTGTTTTAGTGGAAGAAATAGAGAAAAGTACATCTACTACATCTTCCTGGAATTGGATGTCCTCAAATATTGGGTTTTTCAATCCTTGAATTTAAATCTCCTTTATTATATTGTGTCTTCCTTTAAGTCCTTGAACATATTTATAAAGGCTTATTCAAAGCTTTTGTCTATTCATTCCATCATCTTGGAAATTATGGGCCTATTTCTATTGATAAGTTTTTCTCCTGGTTATGGGTTACACTTTCCTGCTTTGTTTTCCATCTAGTAACTTTTTAATGTACATTGGACATTATGGATGCCATGTTGTTAAGTGTCTAGATTTTGTTGTCTTCCTTAATAAAGTGTTCAGTTTTGTTTAAGCAAGTCATTATTTTTTTAAGCAAGTAGTTAATTTACTTGAGGATCAATTGGATCCCTTTGAGGCATGTTTTTACATTTTGTTAGAGAGACTCTAGAAAACCTTCATACTAGTACATTTCATAAGACAAGATCTTTCTGGGGTCTCTACTGAATGCCCAGGGTGTTCAACAGAGTCTGTTCACTCTGATCTGTGGGAATTTAAACATCTCTCTGCCCAGTTTAATCTCTGATAGTTGTTTGTTCCTTAGTAGTTGTTCTTTGCTCAGTCTCATGGAATCTCACCAATGCATGTGCAGCTTAGTAGTTGGCCAAAGACTTAAGGGGAACCCTATGCAAATTTCTGGTGCACCTTCTCTGAATGGATCCCTTTTTTATGGTACTCTACCCTGTTGGGAGAAAAGCTTGGTGTTGGGAGAGAAGCTGAGACAGGGCTCTTTGCTTCTAGCACTCCCGTTATCTCAAGCAGCCATATGTTTCTCATACACTTGATACACCCTCACATCCTCACGATCTGTTTGTTTGTTTGAGCACCAAAAAATAGCAAGGGCTCCCAGAGCTCCGGGCCTTCGCAGCCTCCACACTCGCAATGGCCCCTTGGTCCCACTTTCTCTCTCAAACTGTCTTTTTGTCATTCCTTTGACTCCGCTGGACTTTGTCACCCCCACGACCTGGTGTTGGATCTGATCATTGCAACACTACCCCACAAACCCTGTATAACTTTGAGTTCCAATCTCTGTGTTCTCAGTTTGGTGAGATTGCTAAATTCTATTTGGCCCCTTTCTCTGTCCTGTAACTGGAAATTACATCCAGGCAGAAGGAAAGAGCAATCATAATGTTCCCTTCTCTCAGGGATGATAGTAATGTACTGTCTGTGTACATCAGAAGATATTTATTTCATATATTTAGTCCATTTTTAGAATCGTGTATGTGTGTGTGTGTGTGGTGTGTGTGTGTGTGTGTGTGTCAAGGGCTAATCAAATACTAGTTACTTCTTTATGTCCACAGAGGAAATCCTGTTTTGTGTTCTGAAAAGCTAACTTTGGCTACTGGAGAATGGACTGGAGAAGGGCAAGAATAGAAGCAGGGAGAACTGTTAGGAGTCTATTCCAGTAGTCCAAGAAAGAAATAATGGTGGCTTTTGGACTACTTTGGAAATGGAAATAGGTGGATGAATGAGCTAATGCTTATTAGTTAGAAAATTCCCATAGGCTTTAAACAAATGTTTTGAATAATTTATTTGAAATAAGAATAATGTATTATTTTCCTTTCTCCTTTTCCAAGTTCTCTGTTTTCTGTTTGCCCCTACACATTCCCAGCGTGGGAGACAAAGATAATTATTCTCATTTTTCAGATGAATAAACTAATACTTGAATGGTAGGATCACTTGCCAAGTTGTTTCAAAGAAATGATATTGGATTTCAGGTTCCCAGACTGCTAAGAGTTCTGTAACTGCTGCTTTCGAATTGGCTGAAACTATCAAGCCAAATGACCTGGAGCCTTTAAAGTCTTTGGAAGCTTCTACTTTTTGAAAATACACGGTCTTCCTTCAAGATGTCTTTGTGTTGGAACTGAGTACTCCTTTCATATCTAAGATAATTGGGCTCATTATTATCCACTGAAGGATTAAACTTATTTTATTTTGATGAGACCTTTCTTCAAATGACTTACAGTAGGTTCTGGGAAAATGAATCGTGCCCCCTAAAGCATGATGCTTCAGTAGTACAGTGCCTGCAGCTCCACAGACTAGAGTTTAATTATTAAAATGATTTAAAAGTTCATTATAATGACCTTACAATTTCAAACTCTAAGTTTTCCTTCCTGTTTGTCATGGTCCTCTTGCAATTCAATGAATAATATTCTTTTTTTTTTTTTCTTTAGAGATGGGGTCTTGCTTTGTTGTCCAGGCTGGAGTGCACCATGCCCAGCTAATTTATTTTTTAAATTTTGTGTAGAGATGGAGGTCTTGCTTTGTTGCCCAGGCTGGTCTCAAACTCTTGGGCTCAAGCAATCCTCCTGCCTTGGCCCTCCCAAAGTACTGGGATTACAGATGTGAGCTGCAATCCTGACTCAATGAATAATATCTTTTGATCATTGTTTTATATTAATTTCCCCATGTAATAAAGAGTCAAGACATGCTGTAGGCAAAATTATAGAGCTGATGAATTATTTTCCAATTTAACTTCATTTTTTTTGGCCAGGTGCAGTGACTTACGCCTGTAATCCCAGTACTTTGGGAGGCTGAGGCAGGAGGATTGCTTGAGGTCAGGAGTTTGAGACTAGCCTTGGCAACACAGGGAGACCCCATCTCTTAAACAACAACCACCAAAAAAGCTGGGCATGGTGGCACACACCCATCATCCCAACTACTCCAGAGGCTGAAGCAGGAGAATCCCTTGTGCCCAGGAGTTCAAGGATGCAGTGAGATATAATGCTACCATTGTATTCCAGCCTGGGTGACACAGCAAGACTGTCTCTAAAAAATAAAAATAAAAAGTAGACTGGGTGCAGTGGCTCACACCTGTAATCCCTGCACTTGGGGACACCAAGGTAGGTGGATCACCTGAGGTCAGGAGTTCGAGACCAGCCTGGGCAACATAATGAAACCCCATCTCTACTAAAAACGCAAAACATTAGCTGTGAGTGGTGGCCTGCACCTGTAATCCCAGCTACTCAGGAGGCTGAGACAGGAGAATCGCTTGAACCCGGGAGGTGGAGTTTGTAGTGAGCTGAGATCACACCACCACACTCCAGCCTGGGCAACAGAGTGAGATTCTGTCAAATAAATAAATAAATACATATATTTTTTTAAAAAGTAAAAAAATCTTCATTTTTTTTGCCCCCACTCTATTCTCTTGCTGTGGCTATTTTCCTTTCACTTATGGAGAACCAAAACATTATGTGATAAAAAAGACTGTAGCATAGCACAGTCATCAGATCTGGGCTTCAAACCTGCCTGTCTTTCTGGAAAGGTCTTGGGACTTTGAGTAAAGTTCTTGGGGAGCCATAATAACAATACTTATGTCAGTGCTGTTATGACAGAAGAGGTAATATATGTAAAGTGTTCAGCGCATCACCTTGTTCGCTTGTTTCTTCTTTCGTTTGATGAACATGGATGGATGTGTAAATAGAATTGTTCTCAGCAATGTCAGTGGGATGGATGAGCGGTGGAGAAGTATGACACGATTTTTTTAGGGACTTGTTTTATTCACATTAAGTTCTAGGTTAAATTGTACTTATTGCTTCTTTCTCCCACAACTAAAAGGACATAGTTCTTTCTCTCATTTATAAAACTACTAACAATATTTCTGGCTGGGACAGGCTGTTGTGCACATAAGAGAAAGTTGTTAGGCAGCCTTTTTGTGTTCTCTCAGGGTATGTATCAAACAGAACACAACTGATTTCTTGA
Organism: Rhinopithecus bieti; assembly: GCF_001698545.2. Taxonomy (NCBI): domain Eukaryota; kingdom Metazoa; phylum Chordata; class Mammalia; order Primates; family Cercopithecidae; genus Rhinopithecus; species Rhinopithecus bieti. The sequence goes on along the minus strand of NW_016803344.1, from coordinate 5,484,467 downwards.
CTGTCTTTCTTAGGAGAAAGTAAGCTCCTCAAAGGCGAGAACTACAACTGGCTTATCTTTGAATCTCAAATTCCCAGCAGAGTGTTTGCTACATATTTCACATTCAAGAAATATTTATTTATTTATTTATTATTTTCATTTATTTATTTTTTGAGACAGAGTCTTTCTCTGTCGCCCAGGCTGGAGTGCAGTGGCGCTATCTCAGCTCACTGCAGGCTCCTCCTCCCAGGCTCACGCCATTCTCCTGCCTCAACCTCCCAAGTAGCTGGGACTACAGGCACCCGCCACCAGGCCCAGCTAATTTTTTGTATTTTTTTTTTTTTTTTTTTAGTAGAGATGGGGTTTCACCGTGTTAGCCAGGATGGTCTGGATTTCCTGACCTCGTGATCCGCCTGTCTCAGCCTCCCAAAGTGCTGAGATTACAGGCGTGAGCCACTGTGCCCGGCCAAGAAATATTTACTGAATACGTGAATAATAATATAATAATTGAAGTAATCTCCTGTATTTGTTCTGCTTACCATCTCCCCCAGTCTATATACATGAATCTGATCACTCAACAATTCAACTATTATTGACAGCCTACTAGATGAAAAGCTATATATGCAATGGACTGGAGGATACAGGGATGAAGAAGGCATGCTCCCACCCTCAAGAAAGTGACATCAATTACTTAAGTTCAAGGATTATATTCTTCCTCTCATCAAAATTTTCAGTGGCTCCCTGTTGCTCGGAGAATAAAATCCAAACTCTTTAGTATGAAATTTAAGGCCTTTTTTCAGACTGGCCTTAGCTCGTCCTCCTATATTATCTGTTACTCCTTGCTACACATATGGTAGTGGCTTTAATTTCTGTCTACTCAGTATCCTTCCTAACAGATTCTCCCTTTTAGGCTGTGGTGACTGAGAGGTGGGATCCTTCTTTCTTGAGATCTGATTCTCTGAATGAAAACATTCTTCCTTTTGCTAAAAAGAGCTCAAACATTAGCTGGGTGTGGTGACATGTGCCTGTAGTCTCAACTACTTGGGAGGCTGAGGCAAGAGATTCACTTGAACCTGGGAGGTGGAGGCTGCAGTGAGCCAACATTGTGCCACCGCATTCCATCCTGGGTGACAAAGTGAGACCCTACCTTAAAAAACAAAACAACAACAAACAAACAACAACAAAAAAACCCTCAAATAGTCACTTATTGACACACAAATCCTCCTGTTTAACCAACTGGTTTCCTTATTGCTTCCTGCATATAGCTGCTATTTCAGCTAGTACCTTTATTCAGTTCCTCCTTTGGGAGGTCCTCTTCTCTCTTTTTTTGCTTTTTTGTTTTTTCTTGTTTGTTTGTTTTGTTTTGTTTTGAGACCAGATCTCACTCTGTCACCCAGCCTGGAGTGCAGTGGCACAATCATGGCTCACTGCAGCCTATCCCCCTGGCTCAAGTGATCATCCCACCTTAGCCTTGGGAGTAGCTGGGACCACAGGCATGCACCACCATGCCCAGCTAATTTTTTTGTTTTGTTTTGTTTCTAAAGTCAGGGTCTTCCTATGTTGCCCAGGCTGGTCTTGAGTTCCTGGCCTCAAGCAATCCACTTGCCTTGGCCTCTCAAAGTGCTAGGATTACAGGCATGAGCCGTGGCACCTGGCCTGCAAAGCCCTCTCTTAAGATCGCCACATATTTTTGTTCTGTGAGTCCTTCCAGGCCAAGCTCAAATCCTACCTGCTTCCCAAAGCCTTTCCCTCCATCCTTTTCCCAGCATTACTATAGCTTACTATGCTGAACCCCTTCCTTTTGTCAGCTGGGATATGCTGCCTATTTTGTTATTTTTCTTTTCATACATAGATCCTTTTTCTCTGTATGATTCCGATTTTAGTATATGTACTGCCGAAGCAAGCACCCTTTTTCTCATTGTAGAACAAGGGTTCTCAAAGTATTGTCCAGGGATCATTGAGGAGTCCTTGAGGAGCTTTCAGTGGGTACATGAGGTCAAAACTATTTTCTACATGATACTAAGATAGTAGTTGCCTTTTTCACTCCGTTCCTCTCACAAGTGGAATTTTCTAGATAATATATGGCATATGATATCACAGCAAGTTTTGTTTTTTGTTGTTTGTTTTATGCTTTTTTTAGACAGAGTCTTGCTGTGTCACGCAGGCTGGAGTGCAATGGCACCATCTCAGCTCCCTGCAACCTCTGCCTCCCGGGTTCCCAAAGTGTTGGGATTACAGGTGTGAGCCACTGTGCCCGGCCTCATATCACTACAAATTAAATGCAGAAGCAGACATGATAATCCAGTTGTCTTACTAAGCCATACATTGAAGAGATTCACAGAAATCTAAAACAATACCAATCTTTTCACTACTTTTTTGTTTTAGAAAATACAGTTTTCAAGGCCAGGCATGGTGGCTCATGCCTGTAATCCCAGCACTATGGGAGGCTGAGGCAGGTGGATCACAAGGTCAGGAGATCAAGACCATCCTGGCTAACATGGTGAAACCCCGTCTCTACTAAAAATATAAAAATTAGCCGGGTGTGGTGGTGGGCACCTGTAGTCCCAGCTACTTGGGAGGCTGAGGCAGGAGAATCATTTGAAACAAAACTCTACCTCAAAAAAAAAAAAAAGAAAAAAAAAAAAAGGTCCTGAGACCAAACGTTTAAGAACTGCTACTCTAGATTATAAGAAGGTGGAAAATGGGTCTAATGCTTCTGTGTATCTCCTGTAGGGGTAAAAGGAAAGCTACCCCTCTGCCCTCTGAAGGTTCTGAAAATGAACTGAGAAAAGGCAAATTCATAGGAGAAAAGGCAAGGCATGTACAATTTATTTTAACATGCATGAGAGGAAAATGACTGGAGAGTGACAACTTCACAACCCAATGGGGTACAGAGGCTTATATACTCTTCTTCATAAGAAGATGAGAGATGGGGAAATGTGGATGATTTTGGGGGTAAAGTAAATGATTTTTAGGATAATTCAACAGGCTTGGAGAACATACAACGTCTTTTGGGCCTGCAGAGCAGACAATGGTTTATGCCGGTGACAAAAATCTGTTAAGCTGTGTTGATAAAACTTCACTCTCTCTTCCTGTGATGAAGTTAAATTAATGAAAATTCAGAAAAGGGACCAGAAGTAACTCTTTTCTCCTTTGGCAGGTCTGGAGTTCAGGTGGATAAGGGAATAACAGAGCAAAGCTACTTCCAGCATCTGCTGGTCTCCAAAGGCCTTTAATTTAAAATAATCAGCATACCAGGATGCCATATTTTGGGGTGAAATTCTCTGATCTCCTTCATTTCACTGCTATGTACATTGTAAGATTTCAATAAATTCCATAACAAAAAGTTAAAAAGAGGCCGGGTGTGGTGGCTCACGCCTGTAATCCTAGCACTTTGGGAGGCTGAGACGAGCAGATCATTTGAGGTCAAGAGTTCGAGACCAGCCTGGCCAAATGGTGAAACCCCGTCTCTGCTAAAAATACAAAAATTAGCTGGGTGTGATGGTGTGCACCTGTAATCCCAGCTACTAGGAGGCTGAGGCAGGAGAATTGCTTGAACCTGGGAGGTGGAGGTTGCAGTGAGCCGAGATCATACCACTGTACCCAGCCTGGGTGACAGAGCAAGACTCCGTCTTGAGGGGAAAAAAAAGTAAAAAAGAAAAAAGAAAGATCCCAATAAACATTAATTTACTTTGGGAGGCCGAGACGGGCAGATTACGAGGTCAGGAGATTGAGACCATCCTGGCCAACATGGTGAAACCCCGTCTCTACTAAAAATACAAAAAATCAGACGGGCATGATGGCGGCGCCTGTAGTCCCAGCTACTCGGGAGGCTGAGGCAGGAGAATGGCGTGAACCCGGGAGGCGGAGCTTGCAGTGAGCCGAGATCGTGCCACTGCACTCCAGCCTGGGCGACAGAGCCAGACTCCGTCTCAAAAAAAAATAATAATAATAATTTATTATGAAAATGTGGGAATCTGGGGACACAAATGTCAATAAATAAAAGGTATTTTTTATGGGGAATATTTTGTAATAATTGAGGCAGGAAAATATGGTCTTCAGGCAAGACCAATTCCCACTTCAGCGAAGACAGGAAATATCCTCTCCATAGGGCATAGGCCAAGTAAATAACTTTGTAACTCTACTTCATCCTATTTGCATAGGGCCTATCTGAAGTAACCAATAGAATCCTCTAGAGGGTATTTAAACTCCCAAAAATTCTGTAATGGGGCCCTTGAGCCCCTACGCTCAGGCTCCTCCCACACTGTGGAGTGTTCTTTCATTTTCAATAAATCCTTTCATTCCTTCCTTGCTTTGTTTGTGCATTTTGTCCAATTCTTTATTCAAGATGCCAAGAATCTAGACACCCTCCACCAGGGACAATCATCTTAAATGTTACATTTTTTTTCCCTAGGTACAACTCCCCTAGGTATAACAATCTTACCTGTTTCTTCTGCTGAGTGTTCATGTGTGAAATAAAAAATGAGTAAAAGGAACACTTTACTGAACCTGAGGGTGCTCATGGACTGTCAATATAGGGGAGAAGACATTGCTCAGAAAAATGTAAACCCTGCAAAAAGTTTGCTGGGAATGTTAATTTGCAAGTGCCCCTACCATAGAATGAGAGAGCTTTAGTGAGGAGGGAAAACAGCATCATATAAAGTGACCAAGATTAAGGAGAAACAGCTGCAAGGCACAAACTATTTGATTTTACTGTGTGGAAGATAATTGGCCCACTGGTTTGTCAAAGATTTGGAAACAAAAGCATACTAGGGAAAAACAAACAATGATGCAAGAACTGCTGAAGCCGAGACAATGAGATTAATTTCAACCTAAATTATCCCTTAAGGCACAGTCTCTGCAAACTAGGAAAATTTTTTCTTTTCTTTTCTTTTCTTTTCTTTCTTTCTTTTTTTTTTTATTTTTTTGAGAGGGAGTCTTTCT
>NW_016803344.1:5475370-5479002 GCF_001698545.2 Rhinopithecus bieti | reverse complement strand
TCTCGGCCTCCCAAAGTGCTGGGATTACAGGCTTGAGCCACCGCGCCCGGGACTTTTTTTTTTTTTTTCAGGCTGGAATGCAGTGGCGAGATCTTGGCTCACTGCAACCTCTGCCTCCTGGGTTCAAGCGATTCTCTTGCCTCAACCTTCCAAGTAGCTGGGATTATAGGCATGTGCCACCATACCCAGCAAATTTTTGTATTTTTAGTAGAGATAGGGTTTCACCATGTTGGCCAGGCTGGTCTTGAACTGTTGACCTTGATCCGCCCGCCTTGGCCTCCCAAAGTGCTGGGATTACAGGTGTGAACCACTGCACCCAGCCCGGAAAATATTTCAATTAAAGTTTTCTAAACCTGCTTTGGAGCTTTAAGAAGTTGTAAATATGTCAGATTCTGAAAAATGATCTCCAATAAAACTTCAGTTCTCTTCCTTATTAGAGGATTTTATATTCTACTGTTGTTTGATCAAACCCTCTATAAAGGCTTTGTGAGTTATGAGGTCTCTGTGACAGCTACTCAACTTTACTTGTCCAAAAGCTGCAACAAAGTTTTGTAAACAGGTGGGCATGACTGTGCTCCAATAATATTTTATTTACAAAAAAAGGGGGTGGGCCAGATTTGGCCGGCTTGCTGATGTAGTTTACCAATCCCTGGTCTATCTGATCAAACCCAAATGTTCGCTCTGGCACCTCAGCAGAACATTTCCATCATTTGTCTCTGCCTAATCTTTTGTTGTTTTCAATGTTTAGTCTAGTTCCAGTCCAGATGTCCTCCCATCTCCCAAGTGCTCTGTCATTCTTGCTTTCAGGACTTTGCATATGTGGATTCCTCAACAGCCTCTTCCCTACATTCTACCTTTTCAAGTCCTACCCATCCTTTAAGGGTCTGACTATACCTTCTTCATGATGCCTTTTACGGGTAACTCCAACAAACATCCTTTCTCCTTTTTCTCAAGCTTTTGTGACTATCCATAACTCTTAGTATAGCAAAATATTTTGAACATATTGTGGGGCCCTAGTAACTCAATAAGTTAATGGAACGGGAAGGAGCCAGGCTGGCAGAACAGGGGCTTAATCTCGTTTGTAACTCCTTTGTGTGAAAAAACCACAGCCACTATCTTGCAACTCCAGAAATGAAAGTCATGCTGGTTGCAAGATGGCTAAGAACAGTAGAGTGTTTCCCTTGGGCACCTGAATAGGAAAGGCCTGGCAGTGAAAAATTACCCCAATGTATTCTTACTATACAGCACAAGCTCACTTTTACGTAGATCTCTCCAACACTGTCCTATAAAACCCTCTTGCTGGACGCGGTGGCTCATACCTGTAATCCCAGCATTTTGGGAGGCCGAGGAGGGCGGATCACAAGGTCAGGAGTTAGAGACCAGCCTGGCCAACGTGGTGAAACCCCGTCTCCACTAAAAATACAAAAATTAGGTGGGCGTGGTGGCACGTGCCTGCAGTCTCAGCTACTCAGGAGGCCAAGGCAGAAGAGTCTCTTGAACCTGGGAGGCGGAGGTTGCACTGAGCTGAGATCGTGCCACTGCACTCCAGCCTGGGCGACAGACCCTGGGCGACCCCATCTCAAAAAAAAAAAACAACCCTATCACATTTCTGCCTCTTGGCAGATAGCAGCTCTCTCGCTACTGCCTGTTGCTGCTATAAAGCAGCATTCCCCCTAATAAATTTGCTGCTGTTTTCTTTTTTATCTTTCTTTCTCCTTTTTTGAGACTGAATCTTGTTCTGTCGCCAGTTCAAGTGATTCTCCTGCCTCAGCCTCCCGAGTAGCTGGGACTGCAGGCGCCCACCATCCCACCCGGCTAATTTCTGTATTTTTAGTAGAGATGGGGTTTCACTGTATTGGCCAGGATGGTCTCAATCTCCTGACCTCATGATCCGCCCAACTCAGCCTCCCAAAATGCTGGGAGCCACCCCGCCCGGCCGCTTCTGTTATTTTATTTTTGTCTTAGTAAATTCTTTTACCACCCTGGACTGTCACTGCACATGGCACTTATTTCAGGCACTTTAGTCAATTATAGTATGACAAAACACTAGCTTATATAGATCTCTGTCTTTTTATTTTTATTAAGAGACAGGGTCTCAACCGGGAGCGGTGGTTCATGCCTGTAATCCCAGCACTTTGGGAGGCTGAGAAAGGTGGATCACAAGGTCAGGAGACTGAGACCATCCTGGCTGACACGGTGAAACCCCGTCTCTACTAAAAATACAAAAAATTAGCCGGGCACGGTGGCATGCATCTGTAGTCCCAACTACTCAGGAGGCTGAGGCAAGAGAATCGCTTGAACCTGGGAGGTAGAGGTTGTGGTGAGCTGAGATCGGGCCACTGCACTCCAGCCTGGGTGACAAAGCGAGACTCTGTCTAAAAAAAAAAAATTTTTTTTTTAAAAAATGAGAGAGAGAGACAGGGTCTCACAGCCAGGTGCAGTGGCTCATGCCTATAATACCAGCACTTTGGGAGGCCGAGGTGGGCAGATCACTTGAGGTCAGGAATTCAAAACTAGCCTGGCCAAAATGGTGAAACCCCATCTCTACCAAAAATACAAAAATTAGCCAGGTATGGTGGCACATGCCTGTTGTCCCAGCTACTTGGGAGGCTGAGGCAGGAGAATGACTTGAACCCGGGAGACTGAGATTGTGCCATTTGCACTCCAGCCTGGGTGACAGAGTGAGACTCCATCTCAAAAAAAAAAAAAAAAAGGAGACAGGGTCTCACTCTATCATCCAGGCTGGAGTACAGTGGTTGCAATCATGGCTCATTGCAGCCTTGAACTCCTAGGCTCAAGAGATCCTCCATCTCAGCCTCCCAAGTAGTTAGGACTATAGGCATAAGCCACTTAGCCCAGCTAATTTATTTCATTTTTTTGTAGAAATGGGGTCTCACCCAAGCTAGTCTGAAACTCCTGGCCTCAAGCAATCCTCTGGTTTTAGCCTCCCAAAGTGCTGGGAACCTGATCTCTAATTGTCTTTTTCAGGCAAATCTTGACTGGATGGCAGAAGCCCACTCAGAGCTAGAGTTACTGTAAAGCTAATTTAGCTTTAAAGACCTTTACTTGCTCAGTTTTCTGTACTCCATTTTTTTTTTTTTTTTTTTGAGACGGAGTCTCGCTCTGTCACCCAGGCTGGAGTGCAGTGGCCGGCTCTCAGCTCACTGCAAGCTCCGCCTCCCGGGTTCACGCCATTCTCCTGCCTCAGCCTCCCGAGTAGCTGGGACTACAGGCGCCCGCCAGGTCGCCCGGCTAGCTTTTGTATTTTAGTAGAGACGGGGTTTCACCATGTTAGCCAGGATGGTCTCGATCTCCTGACCTCGTGATCCGCCCGTCTCGGCCTCCCAAAGTGCTGGGATTACAGGCTTGAGCCACCGCGCCCGGCCTCCATTTTGTATCTATAATTCTATATTCTCTTACTTAAAGAGGGACTCCAAATTTGTACGCGCTCCAGGGTTCATAAGTTCTGGGCTCACCACAAGGTCTTGTACAAAGTTGGTATAGTAGAGATTGCTAATCATCCCTCAATATCCATTTTCCTTGATGGAATGCCAATCCCTCAGGTTGTTGTGTAAGGAAGAAATACACATCTATCTTGTTTAAGTCACTGGTCTTTTTTTTTTTTTTTTTTT
>NW_016803344.1:5468954-5475019 GCF_001698545.2 Rhinopithecus bieti | reverse complement strand
CAGGATGGTCTCGATCTCCTGACCTCGTGATCCGCCCGTCTCGGCCTCCCAAAGTGCTGGGATTACAGGCTTGAGCCACCGCGCCCGGCCTCCATTTTGTATCTATAATTCTATATTCTCTTACTTAAAGAGGGACTCCAAATTTGTACGCGCTCCAGGGTTCATAAGTTCTGGGCTCACCACAAGGTCTTGTACAAAGTTGGTATAGTAGAGATTGCTAATCATCCCTCAATATCCATTTTCCTTGATGGAATGCCAATCCCTCAGGTTGTTGTGTAAGGAAGAAATACACATCTATCTTGTTTAAGTCACTGGTCTTTTTTTTTTTTTTTTTTTTGGTCTCTCTGTAATAGCGGCTTAGACCTTGCATCATAAGCTGGCCACAGTAAGTGCTCAATAGCATTTATTAAATTAAATGTGGCCATTAACTGCTGGGCATAGTTGCACTTGTAGTCCTAGCTACTAGGGAAGCTGAGGCAGGATTGCTTGAGCCCAGGAGTTTGGGACCAGCCTGGGCGAGACCCCGCCTCTAAAATTAAAAAAAAATTTTAATGTTTTAAATGTGGCCATTAACTAAGAAATTGATGCAAACCTGCTATTCAGAATCATTCAGCTCCTCTCCTTCCCAAAGAATTTTTGCTACATTTGCATTTTATAGAACATAGATAGAACAGGATATATTTACATCATAAAAGAATGTATAGTTATAACTACATTTTCTCTTTTAGAGAGGCAATTTACTTTTGGAGCAACTATATAAGACAAATTGGAGTAGCAGATTGTATAGGTGTCCACTTACTTTGTTCACTTGGGCACAAGTTATCGAGACTTTGCTTACCAACTCCTAACTCGGGCCCCCTGTTGTGTGATAGGTGCAATGAGGTTAATTGTACTATTCTGTCTACTTTTGTGTGAGACTAAAATTTTCATAATAAAATTTAAAATTACTTGGAACATCTGTAAAACATGTAGATTTCCGGGCTCCCCCACCTTCCGGGCTCTCCTGCCATTTGGAGATTCTAATTTAGTAAATCTGACATAGGATTCAAGAAACTGCAATATTGGCCGGGCGCGGTGGCTCAAGCCTGTAATCCCAGCACTTTGGGAGGCCGAGACGGGCAGATCACGAGGTCAGGAGTGCGAGACCATCCTGGCTAACACGGTGAAACCCCGTCTCTACTAAAAAATACAAAAAAAGCTAGCCGGGTGAGGTGGCTGGCGCCTGTAGTCCCAGCTACTTGGGAGGCTGAGGCAGGAGAATGGCGTAAACCCGGGAGGTGGAGCTTGCAGTGAGCTGAGATCCGGCCACTGCACTCCAGCCTGGGCGACAGCCAGACTCCCTCTCAAAAAAAAAAAAAAAAAACTGCAATATTAATAATCTCTATTTTTGTCCAGCCTCAACCCCTGGCCCTCACCCTCAACCCCATGACATGGTTGTTCCTCGAACCACTCTCTAAGAAATAATCTAATAAAATATCTGTTTCATTTCAAGCAACACTTTGAAATGGAGATGTTTTTCATTACAGATACTTGTTATTCTGTTAGACATTTTGCTTTGATTTTATTTTATTTTATTTTTTTATTTTTTTGAGACGGAGTCTTGCTCTGTCGCCCAGGCTGGAGTGCAGTGGCCGGATCTCAGCTCACTGCAAGCTCCGCCTCCCGGGTTTACGCCATTCTCCTGCCTCAGCCTCCAAGTAGCTGGGACTACAGGCGCCCGCCACCGCACCCGGCTAGTTTTTTGTATTTTTAGTAGAGACGGGGTTTCACCGTGTTAGCCAGGAGGGTCTCGATCTCCTGACCTCGTGATCCACCCGCCTCGGCCTCCCAAAGTGCTGGGATTACAGGCTTGAGCCACCGCGCCCGGCTGATTTTAAAATAATGTCCCCACAGAGAGATACCCCATACCCTCCAAGAATGACTGAATATGTTAGCTATAGATCTCTCTCACTGTTCTGAAGGTAAATTGCCAAGAAATTTGTCAACTGACACATTAGAATACATCTGATTCCCTGTACCTGTTAGAAACCTTTACATTCAAACCAGATTTTGGGCTATAAATTTTAATCATCTTTGCTGTACTTCTAAAATGTGTATAACCTACTCTTGAGCACTCTTCATATTTTGCCCTCCTCCTTTACTCTTGTTTTGCTACGTTTTCCTGTTCCCCTCCAGAGAAAACCCCATACTCAGAATCAAAGGCAGTGATCTGTCTAGAGAGCCTAGGCAGATGGTTTTTTATAAAACGGAAGGAAGAGACAGTAGGAGATATTTTAGGATATGTTTAGGAGGAGGACAGGATATATTTTGTCCTGGTTTTCGGCTCTGATTTGAAGTCTTCAGCAGATCACAGTACACTGTTTTGAATATGAGTGGTTATTCTATGTCACAGCCTTTTCCATTCTCCTCAAGCCTTCTCTGCAGCAGACGACCTTGTCTCGTACTTTAGGAGGGAAACGAAACTGCCAGTAGTAAATTCCCTTAAGCTCTATCTCCTCCACTTCTTTCTTTCAACTCACTAAAAAAGGAGTCACTCCCTCTGTTCAAGCCCCACCCTTCTACTAGACCTCTTCGTTACACCTCTTTGCCCATCCTTTCTCTCTCTCTCTTTTTTTTTTTTTTTTTTTTTTTGACGGAGTCTCGCTCCGTCGCCAGGCTAAAGTGCAGTGGTGTGATCTGGGCTCACTGCAACCTCTGACCTCTGCCACCCAGGTTCAAGGGATTCTCCTACCTCAGCTTCCCGAGTAGCTGGGACTACAGGTGCACGCTACCATGCCCAGCTAATTTTTGTATTGTTTAGTAGAGATAGGGTTTTACCATGTTGGCAAGCATGGTCTCAATCTCTTTGACTAAGCTCTTCAGTCTTGTTCTTTCTTTTTTTTTTTTGAAACAGAGTCTTGCTGTGTCGCCCAGGCTGGAGTGCGGTGGTGCGATCTCAGCTCACTGCAAGCTCCGATTCCCGGGTTCAGGCCATTCTCCTGTCTCAGCCCCCTGAGTAGCTGGGATTACAGATGCCTGCAACCACGCCCAGCTAATTTTTTGTATTTTCAGTAGAGACGGGGTTTCACCGTGTTAGCCAGGATGGTCTCGATTTCCTGACCTTGTGATCCGCCCACCTCGGCCTCCCAAAGTGCTGGGATTACAGGCGTGAGCCACCACGCCTGGCCTATTGTTTTTATAGCTATGTCTTCAAGTTATTTAGTCTTTCCTTTGGCAATGTTTAATTTGCTGTTAATCTTATCCATCGTATTTTTATATCAAATACTGTATTTTTCATCTCTAGAAGTTAGATTTAAATCTTTTAAAATACCGTCCATGTCTCTACTTATCATTTTCAGTCTTTCCTCTAGTTTCTTGAACATGTGGAATACAGTTTTAAGAATTGTTTTAATGTCTCTGTCTACCAATTATATCTTCTGTATAATTCTTGATCTGTTTTATTGATTTGATTTTGTCCTCATTATGGATCACATTTTCCTGTTTCTTTGCAGGCCTGATAACTTTTTTTGAATGCCAGACATAGTGAATTTTATCTTGTTGGGGCTGGTACTCTGAGGATTGTTCCTTCTGCTCTTTTCTGGTGCTACTTTGTCCAGCTTCAGGTAGTTTCTTCAAACTCCTGTTCTGATCAGCACTAATTTCAGGAGGGGGACTAGAGAATAGGAAACAGGGGTAAAAGTCCAGGAAGTAAGTATGCTCAACTTTCTGAATTTCTCATATTGTTAGGCTAACAGAATTAAGTCTAGCTAGGATTCTTGTTAGATCTTAAGGAAATACAGCCATGCTGTAAAAGGACTGAAAAAAGAAGATCAAACTTTAAGAGTAGGTCACAGCCTATGATGGGAAGGGTCAAAAGTCAATTCATAAATAAATGACCCAGGAAGTCCCTGGATCGTTCTCTCTACTCTGGAGTCCTTTCTTTATTTGCACGACTAGGTGCTAACTTTGTTCTAGGTCTAAAATGTTTACCTTCTAATTCTAAAGGTGATGATCTTATCAACTCTAATCCTATCGTAAGGGACCAGTTTGATTTTCGTATCTCACTGTATGAGTCAGAGAAGCCTGGAAAAAGATTTTCTTGTACATTTGAAAAGTTATTTGCCATTAAGACATTACTGCTAAGCCCATATTTTTGGTAACTTGCCTGGGATAGATTCTATTGACAATTATGAGTGTACGATTCCTTAATTTGTAACTTTTTTTTTTTTTTTTGAGATAGAGTCTCGCTCTGTTGCCCAGACTGGAGTGCAGTGGCACGATCTCGGCTCGCTGCAAGCTCTGCCTCCTGGGTTCACACCATTCTCCTGCCTCAGTCTCCCAAGTAGTTGGGACCACAGGTGCCTGCTGGCTAATTTTTTGTATTTTTAGTAGAGACAGGGTTTCACTGTGTTAGCCAGGATGGTCTTGATATCCTGACCTTGTGATCCACCTGCCTCGGCCTCCCAAAGTGCTGGGATTACAGGCATGAGCCACCACACTGGGCCAACTTTTTATTTAAGGATGAAAGTATGGGAAAATGTAACCTGTTTCTGGAATATGATATTTTTCAAATCAACACACTCTTTCAGAGACATTTTTCTTTACATTAAAGAGCAACTAGTCAGCCTAGCACATTTTAAGAAAAGGGTTTAATAGCAAAAGCTCTAAGACTACCCCAAAGGAGTCATATTCCAGCAAGCCTTAGGAGGGAGGACAAGTCAAGGCAGCTTCAAAAAACAAGAACTATAAATCAAAAAGTGTCTAAGACAGGTCTCAATTGATTTAGAGATTTATTGTGCAAAGGCTGAGGACATGCCCAGGAAAAAGACAAACAACTTACAGCAGATCTGTGGCTTGTGTTGTTGTCCAAAGAGGGTTTTGAGGACTTAGTATTTAAGGGGGAAGGAGCAGGCAAGAGGGGAAAGAGGAACAGCCAATTTATCTGGCACTCAGTAAATCTGCATTTTATGTAAGATAACAAATATAGAGTACAGGAAGAAGTCAAATATGCATTTGTCTCAGGGTGGCCAGAGATATGATTTCTAGTATTGTCTTTGTCCTCTACCTGAGAAGATCAGCTGTTAATTTGCATTGTTAGGGTGAGGGATATTCCCATGTGGGGATATTCGTGGCTTCTATATTGAAATATCTGTTTAGAAACAAAAGGAAGGCAGTTTTTTGCATGACTCAGTTCCCTAGCTTAACTTTTCCCTTTGGCATGGTGAGTTTGGGGTTCCAATATTTTATTTTCTTTTCACAAACCCAGGCTTTCTGTTGAGCCTTCTTTTTAGAGACTGTGTTTGTCCTTTAATGCCTGCCTGACTTGACCGTAGGAGAAAGGAGGACACTGTCAATAGCTCAGTGTTACCCTACAGGAGGCACAAGCACGTTTGACAAATGCTTTTCCTACTTTGAAGACCCGTTGTTCTCTCATCAGATATTTTCCAATCAAACTAAATTTCGACATCCCTTTAAGGAGCCGCAGTGTTATGCCCAGACCGTTTGTTCCCCGAAGAAGACCACCAGAGTCCAGAGTCAAAGCCAAGCAGCAAGGATCTTTAATGCAAGTTCGAACTTGGTCCCTCCGTTCTACAACATACAAGAGGGCCCGGAACAATGCGTGCGCTTGCTTTTATAGCTCGAGGTAAACAGGACTTGTCAGGTTACAGAGGAACAAGGCATTTCTCTAGGCTACAGCATTACAATTGGTTTACATTTTAAATTATACTTTTAGCAGCTTTCTTATTGTTTCCTGCGCTTTTACAAATGGTTGTAACCTTATCGGAGATTCTCCAGGTGTTGTTTTTCTTTGAGATATATGGAGGATTGTGTTTGTGTCGGGCCCAGGAAGTGGAGGCATATGGGGGGATGTGATGTGCTCAAGGCTGTGATGTGTTGAGGAATGTGTTCTTTCAGCAGCTTTTCTATAATGGAGAAAACTGGTACCAGCTTCCAGAGAGGAAAAAGCTTAAGTCTTCTAAAATCAGTTATATATCAGGAGAAAAGAATATGACCTGCACTTTGAAGTGTTCTATTTCTAGGCCTTCTCCCACTTGCTTAGAAACTTTTTTTTTTTTTTTTTTTTT
>NW_016803344.1:5466029-5468714 GCF_001698545.2 Rhinopithecus bieti | reverse complement strand
CCAGAGAGGAAAAAGCTAAGTCTTCTAAAATCAGTTATATATCAGGAGAAAAGAATATGACCTGCACTTTGAAGTGTTCTATTTCTAGGCCTTCTCCCACTTGCTTAGAAACTTTTTTTTTTTTTTTTTTTTTGAGACGGAGTCTCGCTCTGTCGCCCAGGCTGGAGTGCAGTGGCCAGATCTCAGCTCACTGCAAGCTCCGCCTCCCGGGTTCACGCCATTCTCCTGCCTCAGCCTCCCGAGTAGCTGAGACTACAGGCGCCGCCACCTCGCCCAGCTAGTTTTTTGTATTTTAGTAGAGACGGGGTTTCACCATGTTAGCCAGGATGGTCTCGATCTCCTGACCTCGTGATCCGCCCGTCTCTGCCTCCCAAAGTGCTGGGATTACAGGCTTGAGCCACCGCACCCGGCTTGCTTAGAAACTTTACTCCATCCAGATCTCCCCTCCAAAACAGATGTCAGAAAGAAGGGAGACAGCACAAAGACATTTTTCTTATGGCAATTCTTAGATGTGAGCTGCCCAGAATAATGAAATGCAGCCCTGAGTGCTCATGCTCTGAGTTCTCTTGAACCTGCTTTCATGCAATTTTAGCAAAAGAGGCCTGAATGGCCGGGCGCAGTGCTCATGCCTGTAATCCTGGCACTTTGGGAGGCCGAGGCGGGCGGATCACGAGGCCAGGAGTTCAAGACCCGCTTGGCCGACATAGTGAAATGCTGTCTCTACTAAAAAAAAAAAAAATACACACACACACACACAAAATCAGCTGGGCGTGGCGGCATGTGCCTATAGTCCCAGCTACTCGGGAGTCTGAGGCAGGAGAATTGCTTGAACCCAGGAAGCAGAGGTTGCAGTGAGTCGAGATTGTGCCACTGCACTCCAGAGCCTGGATGACACAGCAAGACTCCATCTCAAAAAGAAAAATTTAAAAAAGTCTAAAGTTATGAACAGGTTACAAAATTCTGTCCTTTTGACCACTACACTGTTGTGCTAAAATGACCTTATCCCCCCAAATCAAACATGATTTGTGAATGGGTTGTGATCTAAGGCTAGGATAATTAAAATATAACTGAGTTTTAGGTTTTTGTCCTAATGTAGTCATCCTAATATTTCAATGAAGGTGATGATAAGAACAACACAATATATGCCGCTCTGTGCTTGTAGGTGACATGATGAGGCATTTTTAGAAAAAGCTGTAAGGAAGACTTGACAAGAGGCTAAGTATGGTGTGAGCAGATAGACCAAGGTGTATAACGCAGAAGGGAATGGGTAGTGTGGACATTTTTTGCAGGCAGATTTCAAAGTGGTACTTTAGTAGTTGGGGTTCAAGAGGCTCTGAAGTGGGCGTTTTAAACACAGAAGTTAGAAATAGCTGTGGAATGTAGCTTGGGAAATTGCTACTTCTACCATGGCTAGAAAAGTTACAGGTGGAATTCTAGAATGGGCTGGGAATAGACAGGAAGCTCTCTGTAAATAACCGTAAAAGCACAATCTGTGTGTAAACCCATGCCAAACTGAAGTAATATGATTGTGTTTATAACTAATTGTCTATGGCTTCACTAATATTGCTATAAAGAAAATGAATTCAGGCTCTTTAAAAAATCTGCTTACTATCGGTCTAGGTAATTTAGATGGCAGAGGGATGTTGTTACAGGATGTCAGCTATGAAGGATTATGGTATTAACAGTCATTAAATGTTAACTAAAGTAGCAGCAAGTAGAACACCTGGGAAACGTGGGCAGAGGGAGAGAAAGGATATGTAAAGGCAGAGGAGGTAAAGCTTTTTCTGGGCTTTCCCCTCAGAGGAGTGGCTGGCTGCGGTCTAGAGGTGAGTGCTCATGCCAGAAAAAAGAAAGAATTCAGCAGATATAGAGAGGACTGGAAAGGCATGCATTCCTCTGACCCCACTGGTTTTAGGGAGCAAGTTTGGCAGGCTCCAGTTTGGTCTATCCTGGAAATAAGGTGAATATGGAATTTTGTGGCTTGGCTTTTGATTTTATTTTAAACCTCTGATTCCACCATCAGAAAAATATATATATAAAGTTACAAAAGATGGCTGAAATGCAAATATTAAATGAATCAGGCTGGATGTGGTAGCTCACGTCTGTAATCCTAGCACTTTGGGAGGCTGAGGCAGTCGGATCACCTGAGGTCAGGAGTTCGAGACCAGCCTGGGCAACATGGTGAAACCCTGTCTCTACTGAAAATACAAAAATTAGCTGAGCATGGTGGCACATGCCTGTAATCCCAGCTATTCAGGAGGCTGAGGCAGGAGAAACGCTTGAACCCAAGAGGCAGAGGTTGCAGTGAGCCAAGATCGTGCTATCACACTCCAGCCAGGGTGACAGAGGGAGACTCTGTCTCAAAAACATAAATAAATACAAAATAAGGTCGGGTACATTGGCTCATGCCTGTAATCCCAGCACTTTGGGAGGCCAAGGCGGGCGGATCATGAGGTCAGGAGATCGAGACTATCCTGGCTAACACTGTGAAACCCACATCTCTATCAAAAATACAAAAAAAAAAAAAAAAAATTAGCCGGGCATGGTGGCACACGCCTGTAGTCCCAGCTACTCAGGAGGCTGAGGCAGGAGAATGGCATGAACTCGGGAGGTGGAGGTTGCAGTGAGTCGAGATCGTGCCACTGTGCTCCAGCCTGGGTGACAGTGAGAATCCATCTCAAAAAA
>NW_016803344.1:5433417-5460145 GCF_001698545.2 Rhinopithecus bieti | reverse complement strand
GGCGCCCTGAGCCTAGTTAAAGATCGACCCCAGACCTAACCGATTAGGTTATCTATAGACTCCAGAGGCTGAAAGGACAAACGTTGTGAAAGTCTCTGTCCTGCTCTGTTCTGTTCTAATTACCGGTGTCTGCCATATATCTTAGTCCTGGGCCCAGTACAAACACATTCCTCTATTTGTTCCAAACTTCCTGAGCCCAACACAAACACATCCCCCCAAACATCCTAGAAACACCACCTAGAGAGCCCCTGATAAGGTCACAACCGTTTGTAGTTTTATTAAATGCGCGGGAACAAATAGAAACTGTTAATTGTATAACTTAGAATATTAACCAATTACCAATTGTGATACTGTGACCAAAAGAATTTCTTTGTACCTCTGTAACCTTACATATCCTGTATGCATCGGGCTATAAAAAGCGGGCATATGCATCATTCGGGGCCCTCTTGTATGTTGTAGAACGGAGGGACCAAGTTCGAACTTGCATTAAAGATCCTTGCCGCTTGGCTTTGACTCGGGACTCTGGTGGTCTTCTTTGGGGAATAAACGGTCTGGGCATAACAATATTTAAAATACTTTTCATGGGCTGGGTGAGGTGACTCATTTTATCTCTCTGAACTTCCATTTTATGATATGTAAAATGTAGATGATAACTTCTACCATGCAAGTTTGTTAAAATAATTAAATGATATCAGGCCAGGTGTGGTGGCTCACACCTGTTATCCCAGCATTTTGGGAGGCCGAGGTGGGAGGATCGCTTGAGCCAAGGAGTTCGAGACCAGCCTGAGCAACACAATGAGATTCCATCTCTACAAAAAATTAGCCAGGTGTGGTGGTGAGCACCTGAAGTTCCAGCTACTCAGGAGGCTGAGGTGAGAGGATCACTTGAGCCTGGGAAGTAGAGGCTGCAGAAAGCCGTAATCATGCCACAGCACTCCAGCAAGATCCTGTCTCAAAAAAATAAACAAAAATAAAAAATAAATATAGTTTTCATTCATGATGTCATTTAATTTTTTTTCTTTCTTTTTTTTTTTTGAGACAGAGTTTTGCTCGTCACTCAGGCTGGAGTGCAGTGGCACAATCTCAGCTCACTGCAACCTCCACCTCCTGGGTTCAAGCAATTCTCCCGCCTCAGCCTCCCGAGTAGCTGGAATTACAGGTGTGCACCACCACATCTGGCTAATTTTTGTATTTTTAGTAGAGATGGGGTTTTGCCATGTTGGCCAGGCTGGTCTTGAGCTCCTGACCTCAGGTGATCCACCTGCCTCGGCCTCTCAAAAGTGCTGGGATAACAGGCATGAGCCACTGCACCTGGCCTGATCTCATTTAATTATTTTAACAAACTTGCATGGTAGAAATTATCATCTCCATTTTACATATCATAAAATGGAAGTTCAGAGAGATAAAATGACTTTCCCAAGGTTATTCACCCAGTAATTCCAGAACTTAGACTCCAAGTAGGATCCAATTCCATATTTTGTGAACTTTTCGATATAGGAGTTAAAAAGAAAGTATTTAGGCAGATAGTAAGGGTAAGGAAGTTCTCGGTAAGCTTTCCCTTTTAATAAAAAGCAGCTCCCAAATAATTTATTTTTCAACAAAACCCAGCCTATAAAATCGAGCTGCAGACATAAGTTAGCCAGAAGCTTGCATGGGTGAATGCTGACAACTGTGACAATAGGAAAAGGCTTTCTCCCTCTTCAAAGCAAATGTGCATAAACATCCTGTATCAATTCATCCTAGTGGGAAATCATCAACTGCTCATAAGTCACTCTATCTATAGGTGATTTATATTCTAATTAGGTGTCAGTCTGAGAGTAGGCTCTGTAATTCAGGCCTTTATCATTTCTTTGCCTGGGAAATTCCAAAAGCCTCTAACAAGTCTTTATACCTCTTCTCTTTTCCTCCTTCAGTCCATTCTCCACTCTGTTACCAGTAATGTTTTCAAGTATAGATCTGTTCTTGCCCTTCTCTACTTAAAAGTCTTCAGGCTGGGCACGATGGCTCACGCCTGCAATCCCAACAATTTGGGTGGCCATGGTGGGTGGATCACCTGAAGTCAGGAGTTCGAGACTAGCCTGACCAACATGGCAAAAGCCCATCTCTACTAAAAATACAAAAAAATTATCTGGGCAAGGTGGTGGGCGCCTGTAATCCCAGCTACTTGGCTGAGGCAGGAGAATTGCTTGAACCCAGGAGGTGGTGGTTTTTGTATGCCGAGATTGCACTACTGCACTCCAGCCTGGGCCAGAGCAAGACTCGGTATTAAAAAACAACAACAACAACAACAACTTCCATGTGAACTAGGCACAGTAGCTCATGCCTGTAATCCCAGTGCTTTGGGAGGCTGAAGTGGGAGAATTGCTTGAGCCCAGGAGTTCAAGACCAGCCTGGGCAACACGGTAAGACTCCATCCCTACAAAAAAAAAAAGTTTTTAAAGTCTTCTATTTGGCCGGGCGCAGTGGCTCATGCCTGTAATCCCAGCACGTTGGGAGGCTGAAGCAGGCAGATCATGAGGTCAGGAGTTTGAGACCAGCCTGGCCAACATGGTGGAACCCCGTCTCTACTAAAAATATAAAAATTAGCCAGGCATGGTGAAGCGTGCCTGTAATCCCAGCTACTCAGGAGGCTAAGGCAGGATAATTGCTTGAACCCAGGAGGTGGAGGTTGCAGTGAGCCAAGATTGTGCCACTGCACTCCAGCCTGGGAGAGAGAGCGAGACTTTGTCTCAGAAAAAAAAAAAAAAAAATCTTCTATTCATCTTTCCAGGGAATGTATCTGATTTTTCTTAAAAGACTAGATAGTTATGTAAATGTATGTAAATGGTGGCTCGAATATCTATTTTTCTACAAAACTGAGAAAATGAACCTGATTCTAGAAGAATGTACAACAAAATAAAACGTGAAGTAGTGGGAAAAAAGTCTTTGATGGCTCCTTTATGGGCTGAATTGTTTTCCCATAAAAATCTGTATGTTGAGGCCTGGCATGGTTGTTCATCCCTGTAATCCCAGCAGTTTGGGAGGCCAAGGCAGGTGGATCACTTGAGGTTAGGAGTTCAAGACCAGCCTGACCAACATGGTGAAACACTGTCTCTACTAAAAAGACAAAGAAATTAGCGGGGTGTGGTGACACACACCTGTAATCCAAGCTACTTGGGAGGCTGAGGCAGGAGAATTGCTTGAACCCAGGAGGCAGAGGTTGCAGTAAGCCGAAATCATACCACTGCACTCCAGCCTGAGTGACAGCGAGACTCTGTCTCAAGAAAAAAAAAAATCCATATGTTGAAGTTCTATGCCCTAGTACCTTAGAAAGTGCCTATATTTGGAGATATTGTCTTTAAAGAGGTAGTTACAAATGAGGCCATGGTGGGGTATGCTGGCTCATGCCTGTAATTCCAGAAATTTGAAAGGCCAAGGCCAGAGGATTGCTTGAAGCCAGGAATTTGAGACCAGCCTGGGCATCATAGTGAGACCCCATCTCTAAAAAAAGTTAGAAAAATTAGCAGGGTGTGGTGGCACACACTTGTAGTCCTAGCTACTTGGAAGGCTGGCATAGGAGGATCACTTAGGCCACTAAGTCCAAGGCTGCGGTGGGCTATGATTGTCCCACTGCACCTCAGCTTGGGAAAGAGAGTGAGACCCAGTCTCAAAGGAAAAAAAAAAGGTCCTAATCCAATATGACTTGCATCTTTGTAAGAAGAGGAAATTTGGACACAGACACATAAAGAAGGAAGACCGTGTGAAGACACAGATACCGGGAGAACACGACCCTGGGCAAGCCAAGGAGAGAGGAGAGAGGTCTCAGAAGAAACCAAACCTGCCAACACCTTGATCTCAGACTTCTAGCTTTCAGAACTATGAGAAAATAAATTTCTGTTGTTTCAGTCACCCAGTCTGCAGTACTTTGTTATGGTAGCCCTAACAGACTGATACAATTTCCCAATGTCTACAACATAAAATGCAAATTTCTTCTTCCTCTTTTCTTTTCTTTTTTTTTTTTTTGAGACAGAGTCTCGCTTTCGCTTTGTCGCCCAGGCTGGAGTGCAGCAGTGTGATCTCGGCTCACTGTAACCTCAGCCTCCCAGGTTCAAGCAATTCTCATGCCTCAGCCTCTCAAGTAGCTGGGATTACAGGTGCGCACCACCACATCCGGCTAGTGTGTGTGTGTGTGTGTGTGTGTGTGTGTGTGTGTGTTTTAGACGGAGTTTTGCTCTTGTCGCCTAGGCTGGAGTGCAGTGGCGCAATCTTGGCTCACTGCAACCTCTGCCTTCTGGGTTCAAGTGATTCTCCTGCCTCAGCCTCCTGAATAGCTGGGATTACAGGTGCCCACCACCACGCCCAGCTAATTTTTTGTATTTTTAGTAGAGATGGGGTTTCACCATGTTGGTCAGGCTGGTCTTGAACTCCTGACCTCAGGTGATCCACCCACCTTGGCCTCCCAAAGTGCTAGGATTACAGGCATGTGCCAATGCGCCCGGCCAATTTTTGTATTTTTTAATTTTGTATTTTAATTTCAGCCGTACCTACTATGTCCATTCTCTTCTAACCTCTAGTTTCTTCCTTATTAGGTTTATTTCAGATTCCCAGTTCTGTCTAAACATGAGTGTTCTTGTCTGGCATAAGTCTAATTCATGGAGGAGGCAGGAATTCTCTCTCTCCCCCCCACCCCATTTTCCCTTACGCATTCTTCTGATTTTCTCCTACTGTAGAAGGGCTTCCTCTATACAACCAGTGCAGAAACTTGTGGCCAGGAGTTCAAGACCAGCCTGTATACCTTCAAGTATACATTGTTCCATTTTAGCAACCCAGGAAGAAAACATTTTTTTTTCTTTCTTCTGGGAAAAGACTCTAACCTTTCTGGGTCACATGCCTGCTCCTTGGACCAATTACTGTTGCCAGGGGAATGAAGAACAATGATTGTCCGGGCCTGAAACAAATTATTCATGCTGCCCTCCCCTCTACTCCTGGCCACACATACATATACTTTGGCTAGTGGTGATGGGGTGGTAGCATCTTCCCAGACAAATTTACTAGTTATACCATACATTAAAGTGAGTGCTGACAAAGACTTACACACAAATGTTCACAGCAGCTTTGTATTGCTAGAAACTGGAAATGACTCAAATGTCCATCAAAAGTTGACTAGACAAACAAAGTATGGCATATATATCTTTTACATTAATTTTCAAATTACTTTTTTATTTTTTATTTTTTTTTAGAGGTTTAGTCTTGCTCTGACACCCAGGCTGGAGTGCAGTGCCGTGATCATAGCTTAGTGCAGCCTCAGACTCCTGGGCTCAAGTGATCTTCCTGCACCAGCCTCTCAAGCTGAAGGGGGCCTGCCCCTCCACACCTGTGGGTATTTCTCACAAGGTGGAGACAAGAGACTGAGAAAAGAAATAAGACATGGAGACAAAGTATAGAGGAAGAAAGGTGGGCCCAGGGGACCAGGCTCAGCAAGTGAGGACCTGCACCAGCACTGGTCTCTGAGTTCCCTCAGTATTTATTGATCACTATCTTTACTTTCTCGGTGAGGGGAATGTGGCATAACTATAGGGTGAAGGTGGGGAGAGGGTCAGCAGAAAAACATGTGAGCAAAAGACTCTGTGTCATAAATAAGTTTAAGGAAAGGTGCTGTGCCTGGATGTGCACGTAGGCTAGATTTATGTTTAACTTTATGTACACACCTCAGTGCAGTAAAGAGTAACAGAGCAGTATTGCCACCATGATATCTCCTCCAGCCATAAGGTGGTTTTCTTCTACCTCAAAATAGAATGTGTGGTCAGTTTTACAGTGAGTCATTCCATTCCCAGGGACGTGCAGGAGACAGATGCCTTCCTCTTAACCGCACAGAAGCCTTCCGCTTTCACTACTCCTCCACAGCACAGACCCTTTATGGGTGTTGGGCTGGGGGGCTGTAAGGTGTTTCCCTTCCCGCAAGGCCATATCTCAGGCTGTCTCAGTGGGGGGAAACCTGGACAATACCCACACTCTCTTGGACAGGGGTCCCTGTGGCCTTTTGCAATGCATCGTGTCTCTGGTTAATAAAGAATGGAGAATGGCAATGACTTTCACCAAGCATACTGCCTGCAAAAACATTTTTACCAAGGCATATCCTGCACAGCCCTAGATCCATTAAACCTTGACTCAATACAGCACATGTTTTTGTGAGCACAGAGTTTGGACAAAAGTTACAGATTAACAGCATCTCAAAGCAGAACAATTTTTCTTAGTACAGATCAAAATGGAGTTTCTTTATGTCTTCCTTTTTCTACATAGACACAGTAATGATCTGATCTCTCTTTCTTTTCCCCACACCAAGCAGCTAGGAATACAGGCAGAAGCCACCACACCCAGCTAATATTTTTTTTTGTTTTTTGTTTTTGTTTTTGTAGAGACACAGTCTTGCTATGTTGCCTGGATTGCTTTCAAACTCTCCTGTCCTCAATTGATCCTCCTGCCTTAGCCTCCTGAGTTACTGTAATGCCACCATGCCCAGTATGTGTTACATAAGTCTAATTAAACCTTAGCAAAAAACAGAATGAACTAATGTACAACAACATGGGTAAACCTCAAAAACATCATGCTGATGGAAAGAAGCCAGACACAAGAGTATATAGTACATTATTCCATTTAATTGAAACTTTAGGAAAGACAAATCTAATTTATAGTGACAGAAATCTATAACAATTGCCTTGATATGTGTGTGTGCACAGGGGGCAGGGGGTGTGGGATTCACTGAAAAGAGGCATAAGCGGAGTTTCTGAGGTAATATTGTGTCCAGAATTGGTTCCTTTTGGTGGGTTCTTGGTCTTGCTGACTTCAAGAATGAAGCCACGGACCCTCGCAGTGAGTGTTACAGCTCTTAAAGATGGTGTTCTGGAGATTGTTCCTTCAGATGTTCAGACGTGTCCAGAGTGTCTTCCTTCCAGTGGCTTCATGGTCTCGCTGACTTCAGAAGTAAAGTCGCAGACCTTTGCAGCGAGTGTTACAGCTATTAAAGGTGGCATGTCCAGAGTTGTTTGCTCCTCCCGGTGGGTTCGTGGTCTTGCTGACTTCAGGAATGAAGCCACAGACCCTCGCGGTGAGTGTTACAGCTCATAAAGGTAGTGAGAACCCAAAGACTGCGCAGCAGCAAGATTTATTGTGAAGAGCAAAACAACAAAGCTTCCAGCTTCCACAGCTTGGAAGGGGACCTGAGCAAGTTGTTGCTGCTGGC
This sequence comes from Rhinopithecus bieti, assembly GCF_001698545.2. Taxonomy (NCBI): domain Eukaryota; kingdom Metazoa; phylum Chordata; class Mammalia; order Primates; family Cercopithecidae; genus Rhinopithecus; species Rhinopithecus bieti. The sequence continues at coordinate 5,452,926 of NW_016803344.1, read as the reverse complement.
TGAGGCAGCCAGCTTTTAGTCCCTTATTTGACCCCGCCCACATCCTGCTGATTGGTCCATTTTACAGAGCACTGATTGGTCCATTTTACAGAGTGCTGATTGGTCCGTTTTAAGAGTGCTGATTGGTGTGTTTACAAACCTTTAGCTAGACACAGAACACTGATTGGTGTGTTTTTACAGAGTGTTGATTGGTGTGTTTACAAACCTTTAGCTAGACAGAAAAGTTCTCCAAGTCCCCACTCAACCCAGGAAGTCCAGCTGGCTTCACCTGTCAATGCCCCCTCTAAACAGGGCACCCCAACTGCTGTTGGGAATTGGGCGATGACCGTTCTAGCTACTTCCTTCTGGATAGGGGCGAAGAAGGGGCCCTGTAGTTGTAGTGTCCTCCAGAGGGGAACTCTTCAGGCCATTGAAAAGGCCAGCAGGTTGGTCCAGGGGTCCTCTGTAGAAGTTGTTAGTTGAGCTCATTTGGGGTTCCATTTGTACGACCATCAGTAGCTTGATGGCCTTGATCATAGAGGAAACAAATTTGACAAGGAGGTTAAAAATACAGGGCCCGAAAGCGAGTAATAGCAAGATGGCTGCCATGGCACCTAGAAAGGGGAGAAGCCATGTTGCCCATCTCCAGATGTTGGTATAAGAGTTTGAAAGGCGTCAGCCGGGCGTGGTGGCTCAAACCTGCAATCCCAGCACTTTGGGAGGCTGAGATGGGCAGATCACGAGGTCAGGAGATCGAGACCATCCTGGCTAACATGGTGAAACCCCATCTCTACTAAAAAATACAAAAAAAAAAAAAAAAAACTAGCCAGGCGAAGTGGCGGCTGCCTGTAGTCCCAGCTTCTTGGGAGGCTGAGGCAGGAGAATGGCATTGTTATGCCCAGACCGTTTATTCCCCGAAGAAGACCACCAGAGTCCAGAGTCAAAGCCAAGCAGCAAGGATCTTTAATGCAAGTTCGAACTTGGTCCCTCCGTTCTACAACATACAAGAGGGCCCGAAACAATGCGTGTGCTTGCTTTTTATAGCTCAAGGTAAACAGGACTTGTCAGGTTACAGAGGAACAAGGCATTTCTCTAGGCTACAGCATTACAATTGGTTTACATTTTAAATTATACTTTTAGCAGCTTTCTTATTGGTTCCTGCGCTTTTACAAACGGTTGTAACCTTATCGGAGATTCTCCAGGTGTTGTTTTTCTTTGAGATATATGGAGGAATGTGTTTGTGTCGGGCCCAGGAAGTGGAGGCATTGCTCAAGGCTGTGATGTGTTTGTGTCGGGCCCAGGAAGTGGAGGCATATGGGGGGATGTGATGTGCTCAAGGCTGTGATGTGTTGAGGAATGTGTTCTTTCAGCATAAGCCCGGGAGGCACAGCTTGCAGTGAGCTGAGATCTGGCCACTGCACTCCAGCCTGGGCAACACAGCAAGACTCCATCTCAAAAAAAAGTTTGAAAGGCATTGTCTGATTTCAGAAGCCTTTTCCTGTAAACACCAGGTGGCATCTCGTACTATCCCTGACTGGTTAGTGTAAAACAACACTCTTCCCCTAAGAAGGTGGAGAGTCCTCCTTTCTCAGCAGTAAGGAGGTCTAGGCCTTGGTGGTTTTGGAGAGTCGCTGCTGCCAAAGAGTCTGTTTGGGATTGTAGAGTAAAGATAGATTTTGTTATTTCTTGCAAACTGAGAAATCCTTTGAGAGTGTGTGGTAGTAGGATAATACATGTTACACTGTTAACTTTTAGCAAATTTTACTTCAGTTGAAAACCTTGTAAGTTTGGGATTTTAATTTTTCTTTGCTATTAATAAAACTTTGTTCAGTTATTATTAACTTAGAATTGGTATAGATGGCTCCTTCCTGATTCTGTAAGCACTTTAAGGTTTGGCTTAGTGCAAACAGTTCACACCTTTGAGCGGACCAATTATTAGGCAATTTTCCTAACTTTGCTTCTACAAGAGTTTCCTTATCACTTACTGAATACCCATTGTATCTTTTTCACTTAATCGCCTGGGAGGAAAAATCGATTGTCCTGACCTGAAGGGAGTTCCTCCTTGGTCTGGTTGGACCTTTGTATGGTAATTAATTAAGATTTAGATACCCTGTTAGGAAAACTGCTGGATTAAGGATTTTTGCTAGGAAAGCTGTGGGTTGTCAGTGGCCTCAGTGCTTTCAGGGTACACCCTTGTTTACACTGACAACAAGGTGGTACTGGAGTGTTACAGGGTTACAGAGAAGGCCTTCAGTTATCAACTATAGGTTTTAACTTCACCCTGGCTTTTAAAGGAATAGGGTACACTGTTTTTTCTTTACTTCTATCTCTTTCTCTCTCTTTGACTCCTTTGTCTCTTACTCTTTCCTTCTCTCTTTCTGTCTTTCCTCCCTTTCTCTTTCTGACTCCCTCTTTTTCTTTGTCACTTCCTCTCACTCTCTCTGTCTCTCACTTTCTGTCTCTTTCTCTCTCTCTCTCTCTCTAACTCTCTGCTCTTCTTTCCCTGCCCCTGCCAGCTGCTTATGCTGCTGTTCTCCTGTCTCCTTCCCTTTTTGATGGCTTTGGCAGTGTAGGACTGCCACCTCTTTGGGGTTTTGCACTGCATGCAATAACTCCACGGTTTCCTTGTGATATTTAATGGGGGTTCCCCCAGAGGTTAGAAACTCCCTTTTTTCCATATTGCAGTATAGGCATGTAGGATTAGATAAGCATACTTACTATCTGTAGCAAAGTCTCCCAATGACAACTGAGGAGGTGGGAGAAAGACCTGGTTACAGGCTGTCCCAAGATTCCTCAGATGGTAACGGGCCTTGAGGACAGCTGTCTGGGACAGGAGACTAACATTGAGAAAGCTGCACCAGTGTATAGGAAGAAGTCAATTTCCTGGCCCTTAATGGTTAAATGTACCTGGAGCTCAGTGAGGGTGATGACATGAGCTGGCGCTTGCCCCGGGCACCCTCAGTCCTGTTGTTGGATCATCTGGTTGGGGTCTTCGGACCCAGAGAACCTTTGTCCTCTAGGGCAGTTTGCCTTCCAGTGATTGCCTTGTCATAGTGGACATGGGCAAGGGGGCAGCTTGTTTCTTGTTGGACAATCTTTTTTAAGGTGTCCTTGCACACCACACTGATAACAAGCTCTACTGGGTGATTGACCTGCTTCATTTTCTGTTCTTTCTGAACCACCAAGGTTTGTCTGTCTGAGGGCCATGACTAAGGCTGTGACTTTTCTCTGATCTCACTTTTCCTTTTCAGCCTGTTCCTCTTGGTCTCTATTATAGAACGCCGAGGTTGCCAGGTTTAATAATGCCTCCAGATTTTGTTCAGGGCCCAGGTCTCACTTTTGGAATTTTCTCCTGATATCTGCGGCTGATTGGGTAATAAACTTATCTTTTAGAATGAATTGGGCCTTGAGTGAGTCAGGTGACAGAGGAGTATATTTTCTTAAGTCCTCTCATAACTGCTTGAGGAAGGCAGAAGGATTTTCTTCCTTTCCCTGAGTAATGGTGGACGTCATTGAATAATTCATGGGCTTTTTCCTAATTCTCCTTAGTCCTACTAGAACACAAGTCAACAGATGTTTGTGACTCCAGTCCTCATGATCTGAGGCGAGGTCCCAGTGGGGATCCATATTGGGGATGGCTTGCTGACCAGTAGGGAATTTGTCCCTTTCTTCAGCTGCCATTCTATCATTTACTTGACTAAGAAACCAGGTATCTCCAAACTCTCAGGCTGCAGCTAAAGCCACATTCTTTTCATTAAAGGCCAGGGTTTGATCTAATAATAGCATGACATTTCTCCAAGTGAGATCAAAGGTTTCCCCTAGACCCTGGAGGCCATCTATGTACCTATCAGGATCATCTGAAAACTTCCACAGGTCTGCCTTGATCTGTTTTAAATCAGAGAGGGAGAAGGGGACATGTCCCCGGGTTGGGCCAAATTCCCCTCCCCTACAGCTTGAAGGGGACATAACCGATAGCCTGGGGTTTTGTGGTGCTTTGGAGATTTCTTTGCTTATTTCCTTCTGGGCAGGGGAGATTACAGGAGGCTTATCATTAATAGGAAGGGAAGTTATAGGGAGGCTAGGATATGGGGATAAGCTGAGAGGTCCTCCTGTGGGATGTAAATTGCAAACTTTGTGTAGTTGTGTATTCTCCTTCAGTGAAAAGAAACCTTGGACATAGGTATTTCACTCCATTTGCCTTCCCTCTTACAGAAAAGGTCAAGCTGCAGGATAGTATTGTTAATTTATATTTCCCTCACGTGGCCATTTTTCCACATCAGAGAGAGAATATTGGGGCTAAGCTGTAATGTAGAAAAAATTGAGCCACATCTTTTTCAGGATTTGCAGGTTGAATTGGTCCCAATGGCTTAGGATGCATTTCAAGGGTGAGCCTGTTGATGCCTGAATGTTTCCCATTTGAAAGACAAAACCACCCGCGGTTTTGGTTTGTTTGTTTCTCCCCCTGCCCAGGAACCCGCAACAGTCCCTGGACCCTGCTGATCAGAACAGTTGCACTCACTGATGCAGCAGCAGAAACACCTCTTGCCCAAGAACGCGCAACGGTCCCTGGACCCTGCTGGTTGGAATAGTTGCGCTCACCAATGCAGCAGCAGAAACACTAGTTTTCCTCCTAGACCACAAGGAGGACCGAGGAAGGTCGGATTTAGTGGCCCTTACCGACACATTCTCGAAAACCTGCACCCTTGCCTGACCTCCTAGACCACAAAGAGGATCAAGAAAAATCGGATTTAGTGGTTCTTACTGATGCATTCTTGAAAACCTGTTAGAGTCCTAAGTATTCTCCTGTTAGTATTGGGACTTTACCCGTATCCTATAAAGATGTTATGCACCAAAACTGAAGTGGAGAGCCATACCCTGAGGGAGGGAAGGGATCTCCAGGGTTGGAAGAGTGACACCTTTTGTCCTCACTTGAATAGGCAGGATATCATTTCTGAGGCTCCCCATATCCTAGCTTCAGGAATAGCTTTTGTTGGGCCTGCTTGTCTGAGGAGGGATCCTAAAATACCAGATAAGATAGTCCCCCTACCCTGACGGGGCTTTGGGCAAAAATTCTGTCTTTCTGATTAGTAAGCCCGGGTGCCTAAAGAAGGGAATAGAGTCCTGGAGTTTATGCTAGAAATCATTCTTATAGGAGAAACTAGAAAAGCACCAGAGACAGGGAGTGGTCTTTAGAAGCGGAACTAGCCTTGGAAGAGAGGTGAGAGGAAGTTTGTCTGACAAGCATTAGGACCCAGGAGGCAAGGGTCAGGATAGATAGGATAGATGGGCAAGTCTCACTTGGGCGATGTGACTTTGAGAGTTCCGCTCATGGCCGCAGGGTGAACCAACTTATTGTTGGGACCCTGGAGCTGAATGGCTTTCCTCTCTGTTGACCCTTGGCTCAGCCCAGAAGTACAGGGAAAGTGGAAACTGGTTCCAGGCAAACCAACGCTCCCAATTCCAAAGAGTCAGGGGTTGTTAGAGAGCCCTTTCCCAGAAATCCTGACACCCATGTCTTTAGTCCTGCAGCTGCACTGTCGCTTTTAACTGGCTGACAGGTGCTTGGTATTTAGCTCCCGAATTCTAAGGAAAAACAGGACAGAATAGCAAACAAAAGGGGTCCAATGGTACTCACCACTTGGTGACTGTCCTGGTGGAGTCGCCAAAATGTGTCCCATCTGGGTCATCAAAATGTGTCCAGAATTGGTTCCTTCTGGTGGGTTCTTGGTCTCGCTGACTTCAAGAATGAAGCTGCAGACCCTCGTGGTGAGTGTTTCAGTTCTTAAAAAGGGTGATGTCCAGAGTTTGCTCCTTCAGATGTTCAGATGTGTCCAGAGTTTCTTCCTTCCAGTAGGTTTGTGGTTTCGCTGACTTCAGAAGTGAAGCTGCAGACCTTTGTAGCAAGTGTTACAGCTATTAAAGGTGGCATGTCCGGAGTTGTTTGTTCCTCCCGGTGGGTTCGTGGTCTCACTGACTTCAGGAATGAAGCCACAGACCCTCGGGGTGAGTGTTACAGCTTATAAAGGTAGTGAGGACCCAAAGAGTGAGCAGCAGCAAGATTTCTTGTGAAGCGCAAAAGAACAAAGCTTCCAGCTTCCACAGCTTGGAAGGGGACCCGAGCGGGTTGCCACTGCGGCCCGGGTGGCCACCTTTTATTCCCTTATTTGGCCCCACCCACATCATGCTGATTGGTCCGTTTTACAGAGAGCTGATTGGTCCATTTTACAGAGTGCTGATTGGTCTGTTTTTATAGAGTTCTGATTGATGTGTTTAAAAACCTTTAGCTAGACAGAAAAGTTCTCCAAGTCCCCACTCAACCCAGGAAGTCCAGCTGGCTTCACCTCTCAATATTAAAATTCTAGGCCAGGCATGGTGGCTCACGCCTGTAATCCCAGCACTTTGGGAGGCCGAGACAGTCGGATCACGAGGTCAGGAGATCGAGACCATCCTGGCTAACATGGTGAAACCCCGTCTCTACTAAAAATACAAAACAAAATTAGCCGGACGTGGTGGTGGGAGCCTGTAGTCCCAGCTACATGGGAGGTTGAGGCAGGAGAATGGCATGAGCCCGGGGGGCAGAGCTTGCAGTGAGCTGAGATCATGACACTGCACTCCAGCCTGGGCGACAGAGCGAGACTCCATCTCAAAAAACAAAAACAAAAACAAAACAAAGCAAAACAAAAAAGTACAAAAATTAGCCAGGTGTGGTGATGCACACTTGTAATCCAAGCTACTCCAGAGGCAGAGGTGGGAGGATGGCTTCAGCCCAGGAGGCAGAGGTTGCAGTGAGCTGAGATTGTGGCACTGCACTGCAGCCTGAGTGACAAAGCCAGACCCTGTCTCTAAATAAACAAATAAATAAATAATAAAGTGAGTGCCTCTAACTAACTGGTCCTGCTGCCCCATCTCTCACTGTGTCCCTTTCCTATATTATACCTTGGCATAGTAAATTAATTGCAGTTCCTTAAAAATTCCAAGCTGTTTCCCTGCCTCTGGGTCTTTACACATGCTGCTCCCTCTGGCCATCATACTCCACCAGGCAAACAGCTCTTCTTTTAGGACTCAGCTCTAGCACCATCTGTGCTGTCTTTTTAGATTCCTTCAAGTAGAATGTACTAACCCCTCCTTTTCTCTGCAGCATACCCTGAACATTCGGTTGCAGGTGGATAGGAAAGAAGTTTCTTCCACAGAAATAAGCTTAGGGGTGTTTGAAACATTTGAAAAATTGAGATTGTGCCAAAATTCCTTAAGTGCATACTGTGTGTCTAAACAGTGTGAGATGTTTTTATTTCCTGGTTGGGACTATTCATTCTGGCAGCACAATCCAGCAACATTTTGCATTTCTCAAGCATCTCAAACATTATCCCACATGTTTTTAATTATGAAGAACTCTCCTGCTCTTCATAAACTCATATGTATTTCAAGGGAAGTGTGTATTTGATATGTATTAAACCCATATGTATTTCAAGGGAAATTCAATCTCTGTTTGATTAATTGGCCCTCAGTCCATCATGGTTTTACTTTTAAGAGCTATTTGATGTTCAAGATGTCATTAGAATCCCCATAATGCCCATTTCTGAGAAAAGCAATGTGGGCAAAATTAAGCAAAACCAAATGTTAACAAAATCCTTAAGTATTAAGCAGAATCCTAATGAGGAACATTACACTACCCTGTTTTTACTTTTCAGACTCATCAGTGATGACTGGAGAAGTCTTCACATCTTTAGTGCATATTTTCTCCCAAGGGACTCTGAGGATTTGGGAGAAGGAATAGTTTAATGACATTCTGTTTCCAGCAATATTTCAGTCTAGATTTTCTGAAAACCTTCAGTTACAAGATGCCTAAAATTGCAGACTAAAACATTGTAAACTTTATTTTAAATGCATATTGCTCTCTGAAGAAAGTAAAAGTCTAGGATTGATCTCTCTCTCTTCCTCTCTCTCTGTCTCTCTCTCTCTCTCTCTCCAGAGACTAAAAATAAAGAGGGATCTAGGCCGGGCGCGGTGGCTTATGCCTGTAATCCCAGCACTTTGGGAGGCCAAGGTGGGCAGATCACCTGAGGTCAGGAGTTTGAGACCAGTCTGGCCAACATAGTGAAACCCCATCTCTACTAAAGCTACAAAAATTAGCCAGGCATGGTGAGGTACTCCTGTAGTCCCAGCTACTCAGGAAGCTGAGGCAGGAGAATCACTTTAAGCCAGGAAGCAGAGGTTGCAGTGAGCCGAGATCACACCATTGCCATTGCACTCCAGCCTGGGGGACAGAGAGAGACTCCATCTCAAAAAAATAAAAAAATAAAAAAAAAATAAAAAAAAAAAGCGCTCAAACTGGGAGATAAACACAAATTGATCCTAATGCTATAGATAAGGGAGTGGAGGAGATTGCTTATCTCAGTAATCAAGGACCTGGTATTCTGACAGACACACAGGGATAGAAAATGAAGCAGGACATTAGAACTCAGATGCCCGGGAAAACTTGGACCTTCAGTCAAAGCGTGAACTAGTTTTTTCACCATCATAGAGAAATAACGAGGAAGTATGCCTGTTCTGCATAAAAAAGTTTTAAAAAGTCTTCCTTAAGAATGTATAACCATAGGCCCACCCTTAGGTGGGTTTAAGGATCATATTTACACTAACCACATGTTTTTAGAACCTTCAAGCCAAAAAATTAAAGTGAAAAATTAGTCCTACATTGAGGCATTCGACAAGAGCAAATACTCAATCTCTCTGGAAAACATAGCCCCAACCCAGATCACACAAAATTGACACAGAAAAAGCCCTGCCAAACATAAGCTCTTAAAAATTATAAAATGTGGCAGGCATAGTGGCTTATGCCTGTAATCCCAGCACTTTAGGAGGCCAAGGCGGGTGGATCACAAGGTCAGGAGTTTGAGACCAGCCTGGCCAACATGGCAAAACCCCTTCTCTACTAAAAAAAAGTACAAAAATTAGCTGGGCATGGTGGCGGGCATCTGTAATCCCAGCTACTCGGGAGGCTGAGGCAGGAGAATGGCGTGAACCTGGGAGGCGGAGCTTGCAGTGAGCTAAGATCCGGCCACTGCACTCCAGCCTGGGCCACAGAGCGAGACTCCGTCTCAAAAAAAAAAATTATAAAATGTCACCATCACTACTAGCCACTCCAATCTTTCTTTCTTATTTATTTATTTATTTTATCCTGGGTACTTGGGACCCAGGATAACTGGAAAAGACAGTAGAAAGGGTATCCATATCATAGTTGCAAAATTCTTTTCCATAATTTAAAATCTCAAAAGTCATGCTCTGTTAAATTAAGTAATACATAATCATAAAACATCTGAGTCATTTCTAGGTAAGTTAAAATACTGAAACATTAATTATTAAACACAAGTTTAAGTTTATATACTTTGACATTTTATATGGTATGGAAACAACTAATATATTTAGATGTTAATAAACAAAATTTAAGGCTAAAATTACAAAATGTTTTCATCTACAAATACTAGTATACAGCAGTTCAAAATTACTTACTTCCAGGTTTTTCACTGGAAATTAGGGTTACTAAGAGTTAAAATTGTAGTTAATATATGTAATGAAAACTACTAGATATAAAAGAAACAATTATATAGAGAGAGCATATAAAGAAAGAAGGATGTGTTTCTGGTTTAAAAAAAAGTTAAAAAGAGGCCAGGGGCAGTGGCTCCTGCCTATAATCCCAGCACTTTGGTAAGCCCAGGTCAGGAGTTTGAGACCAGCCTGGGCAACATGATGAAACCCATCTCTACTAAAAATAGAAAAATTAGCCAGGTGTGGTGGTGCGTGCCTGTAATCCCAGCTACTCTAGAGGTTGAAGCAGGAGACTCCCTTGAACCCAGGAGATGGAGGTTGCAGTGAGCCAAGATCGTGCCACTGCACTCCAGCCTGGGCAACACAGCAAGACTCCATCTCAAAAAGAAAAGTAAATAAATAAAAATAAATTAAAATTTAAAAGAGAGAGAGAGTAATTTTTTCTTTCACATGACAAAAAGCCGTGTGTGGTCAAAATGATGAAGAAGAAAGAAAATAAATTTTTCCCCTAAGCTAAGCTAGAATACTCCCACCCCCCAAAAGAAATGTACAAAACTGAAGGTTTAAGCGAGTTGTAAATGGTTTGGGAAAGATGAGTCTGATGAAAGAAATTTTTTTTTTTTGAGACGGAGTCTCGCTCTGTCGCCCAGGCTGGAGTGCGGTGGCCGGATCTCAGCTCACTGCAAGCTCCGCCTGGCCGGTTCACACCATTCTCCTGCCTCCGCCTCCCGAGTAGCTGGGACTACAGGCACCTGCCACCACACCCGGCTAGTTTTTTGTATTTTTAGTAGAAACAGGGTTTCACTGTGTTAGCCAGGATGGTCTTGATCTCCTGAACTCATGATCCACCAGCCTCGGCCTCCCAAAGTGCTGGGATTACAGGCGTGAGCCACTGCACCCGGCCTCATGAAAGAAATTTTGTGTGTGATCAGGTTAGCTAAAAGTAAAAGAAAATTATTTGTAAATTTTACTAAAAATTGAACACTAATTCAAAAGCACACTGACACAAGGTCAGAGTTGGGGTCCCTATTTGAAGCAACAGGGTTTTCTCGGAACATTGATCTGCTCTTTAATAAAAATTGTAGAGCAGGGCGCGGTGGCTCACGCCTGTAATCCCAGCACTTTGGGAGGCCGAGGCGGGCAGATCACGAGGTCAGGAGATTGAGACCATCCTGGCTAACACGGTGAAACCCCATCTCTACTAAAAAAAAAAAAATACAAAAAATTAGCCAGGCGTGGTGGCGGGCACCTATAGTCCCAGCTACTAGTGAGGCTGAGGAAGGAGAATGGCCTGAACCCAGGAGGCAGAGCTTGCAGTGAGCCGAGATCACACCACTGCACTCCAGCCTGGGCAACAGAGTGAGATTCCATCTCAATTAAAAACAAACAAAACAAAACAAAATTGTAAAAGGTTTTCTTTAGCTTTCTGGTAACTGGTCTAGGAAATAGAGATTCCATTTTGTCTTTTATCAGTTTCTGTACTTTGTGCCTTTAAGATCTTTTGTTACTTTGGTTTTATTTTATAGTGACCTGTGGCCTCATTTTGATCAAGTGTTTTAAACATTTGATATTTGACAAGCTACTCAAAATTAAATTTCAAAAAAAAATTTTTTTTTGAGATGGAATCTCACTCTGTTGCCCAGGCTGGAGTGCAGTGGCGCAGCCTTGGCTTACTGCAACCTCTGCTCCCGGGTTCAAGCGATTCTCCTGCCTCAGCCTCCCAAGTAGCACGCACCACTGTGCCCAGCTAATTTTTGTATTTTTTAAAAAAAGACAGGGTTTCACCATATTGGCCAGGCTGGTCCTGAACTCCTGACCTCGTGATCTGCCCACCTCGGGCTCCCAAAGTGCTGGGATTACAGGCGGGAAGCACTGTGCCTGGCTCACATTGTCTTAAATTCTCTTATAATAGGCCTGAGTCCCTAGCTTCTCTTTATAGTTATTCTTGTGTGCTTTAACAAATGTTTTACCAGTTCTCTAACCCAGATTTTGATCACATGACACGTCTAGGTTTTTTTGTTTTTGTTTTTCAGAGACGGGACTCACTATGTTGCCCAGGTTGGTTTCAAACTCCTAGGCTCAAGTGACCCTCCAGCCTCAGTCTCCCAAAGTGCTAGGATTATGGGCACGAGCCACCACACTCAGCCTGCTTCCAGATCTTCTCCACAGACTTAACCAGTACTACCAAACGTCAATGAGACACTGATAAAGATCTAACAGGTGCCTGCCTCTCCTTACCCTGCTTGGTCCAAATTGTTTAAACTGGCCGTAAGTCTGTCAGCCACGTGAGTCCCACTGAGGGACTAGATGGACCCACCGTAGCAACAATAAGAGACATAGCATAAGTTGGTCATCAATGCTGCCTACAACAGGTTTCAACTAAAAGGAGGAAATGTTGAATTAGGCGCCCAGTTAACAGACAAGATGGACTCCTTGTGGTTCAAAAGTAAAAGCTAACTCAAGAGGCCGTGGCAGGGCAAGGGAGTGCTCATGCTCTCTGGGACCTTAGAAAGCACCACAAAACTTGGTTTTCTGCAACCAAGTCAAAGAGCAATGCCTGGAAACAACTACAGCTGGGAATTTCCCAACTGACCACCAAGAGACCACCTGGTGCCAACAATCTAACCACCTGGAACAAGCCAATTAAGAGAGACTGGTGATTTTGGGCTTCAAGGCCATCCAATCAAGACTCTGTTCCTCATTCTCCTGATTATCCTCGCCTGTCATGCAGGTTTTGTGTATATAATCTCTAACTCTCCACCCACCCCAAAACTTCAGAGCACATTTTCAGTTTGCATGGAAGGCTACATCTCCTTAGTCTGCAGATTGCTTTGATTGATTGACTGATTGATTGATTGGAGACAGAGTCCCACTCTGTTGCCCAGGCTGGAGTGCAAAGGCGTGATCTCGGCTCACTGCAACCTCCGCCTCCTGGGTTCAAGCGATTCTCCTGCCTCAGGCTCCCGAGTAGCTGGGATTACAGGTGTGTGCCACCAGGCCCAGCTAAGTTTTATACTTTTAGTACAGATGGGGGTTTCACCATGTTGGCCAGGCTGGTCTCAAACTCCCGACCTCAGGTGATCTAACTGCCTTGGCCTCCCAAAGTGCTGGGATTACAGGTGTGAGCCACGGCGCCTGGCCTGCAGATTGGTTTTAGAAAATAAAGTTCTCGGCCGGGCGCGGTGGCTCAAGCCTGTAATCCCAGCACTTTGGAGGCCAGACGGTGGATCACGAGGGTCAAGGAGATCGAGGACCATCCCTGGCTAACACGGGAAACCCCGTCTCTACCTTAAAAATACACAAAAACTAGCCGGCGAGGGTGGCGGGTGGCCTGTGGTCCCAGCTACTCTGGAGCGAGCAGGAGAATGGTGTAAACCCAGGAGTGAGCTGCGAGTGGACCTGAGATCCGGGCCACTGCACTCCAGCCTGGGGAGACAGGAGCCACGACTCCGTCTCAAAAAAATAAAAAAAAAGAGAAAAGAAAGTTCTCTTTTTTCCTCTGCAGAGCTCATGGTCCTTTATTAAAAACATGCATAATAAAATTGTGGAGGACTTTCATTTCTTGTTTCTGGAATGTTTTATTTTTTATTAGCCATTATTTCCTTTGTAACCAGAAAACATAAATTTCTATGTAAAAATACTAAGCGTTTTTTTCTTCAAGATGACAGATTAAAAGCTTTCAGAATGACTTAGCCACTTGGAAACAACAAAACAGCACATAAAGATCAACTATGAGAGCTTTAATTCAAGAAGGAAGACAGGAATTCACTGAAATAGTAAACGATAACCCAGACCCTGGGGAGGAAAAGGTGAACAAGCAGCCTCCATGATGGTGTTTGGCTGGTAAATGTGAGTGAAGCTCCAGTGTGTGATGGGGGCAGTCAGTCTCCCTCTATGACTCCCCTTTCCTCTACAGATCTGTGCAACCCAGGCCAAGAATGAACACTCATTTCTCCCAAACCCTGGGAGGCAGAGAAAGGGAAAGCCACTGGGAAAAGTGCAGACAGTTTCCCAGATCTGGGGCCAAGAGGAGGATGCCATTTTTAATTCAGGCTCATGCAAAGCCAGACGTTGTTTGGCAACCTGGCAGTGGCAGCCACAGCAGGCGTTTTGGTTTCATGCTAGAGATTGGGGTGCTTGTTCTGGAATGGGGGAAGGGCCCCAAAGCCAGAAGTGATCACTGAGTGTGAAGAGTGCCCCAGCCATAAACACTAAATTAGGCTGTCTCCCATCATAGGACTGGAATGAGAGGAGAGTTGCTGAAACTGAAGTTTCTCACCAGTGGTGAGACTTGCAGCTAGGGACAGCTTTGTGATCTGGATCCAGTCTGCAGGTGTCATTGCTTAGTGCCCCAACCTGCTCCCTTGGTCAGCTGGGGTACAGTGTCCCACCAGCTCCAAGAAGCAGAAGAGGGAGGCAGACCCTACTCCCCTGGAGATCTAATCCTTGGTGCAGTCCACCCCTATGGGAGGGGGGAACACGACCTGCCAAAGTCCCCCTTGGGGCACAGGAAATGCAAGCTCAGCACCAGCTGCTGAAGGCAGTACCACCAAAGCCCATAAATAGACTTGGAAAGGAGGTCATCTCTCTCCCCTTACCCTTGTCCTCAGTGCACTGTTGTGGACTTGACAGTGGCTGTTCCCAACAGGGCTGGGGAGCATGGGCTTAAAGAAAGAAACCACTTCTTGGGCTTCTCCAGCAGCTTCACCCTCACTGAAGGTGAACACCCTAAAGGAAAGTACTTTTTTGATTCTCTATTGCTTCCACCCTCATGCCTCCCTGATGGCTCTTACTCTTAAGCACCATCTATTAGACTGCAACCTGAATTATACCACTGAACAAAAGTACATCACTGAAACAAATAATGTCTGAGAAAGCCACTGCGTGAACTTATCTACAACCAAGGAACCTGTACAGAGCCTTGGCACCCTGAAAACACCCAGAAATAAAGCCAATCAATCACAGACAACATATACCACAGTCATGTCAACAAGGTAAAAAAAAGAATAAAAAATTAAGAAGCCACCAGGTGCAGTGGCTCATGCCTGTAATCCATCCTAGCACTTTCGGAGGTTAAGGCAGGTGGATCACTTGAGGTCAGGAGTTTGAGACCAGCCTAGCCAACATGGTGAAGCCCCATCTCTGCTAAAAATACAAAAATTAAGTGGGCATGGTGGCAGGTGCCTATAATCCCAGCTACTCGGGAGGCTGAGGCAGGAGAATTGCTTGAACTGGGGGGTGGGGCAGGGGGCAAAGGTTGCAGTGAGCCGAGATCACACTACTTCACTCCAGCCTGGGCGAAAGAGCAAAACTCTGTCTCAAAAAAAAAAAAAAAATCAAGAAGCCCCATCCAAATGATAGCAAATTCAAAAAAGGAAGCATCAGTTCCTTCATATGAGAAGGAACCAGGGCAAGAACTCCAGGAAAAAAAAAACCAAAGTATTTAGTCACCTCCAAAAGACCTCATTAGGTCTCAAGCAATGGATCCTAACAGATATAGAACTTAGAATATGAATGGCAAAGAAACTCAATGAGATCAAAGAGAAAGTTGAAATCCAACACAGGGAAGTCAGAAGAACAATCAAAGATCTGAAAGATAACACAGCTATATTAAAAATGAATGAAGCAATTTCTAGAATTAAAAATTAACTAACAGAATTTCAAAATATAGCTAGAAGTCTTAACAACACACTATACTAAGTAGAAGAAAGAATTTCAGAGCTCAAAGACTGGTCCTTTGAATCAACCCAGTCAGACAAAAATAAAGATAAAATAATTTTTTAAAAATGAACAAAGCCATCAATAAATATGGGATTACATAAAGTAACCAAATTTATGACTAATTGGAATTTCTGAGAGAGAAGCACAAGTAAGCAACTTGAAAACTATATTCAAGGATGTAATTCAGGAAAATTTCCCCAATCTGGCTAGAGAGTTCAATATGCAGATAAAAGAAATCTGAGAATTCCTGTGAGATAGTATGCAAGATGACCATCCTCAAGGTACATAGTCATCAGACTATCCAGGGTTAATGTGAAAGAAAAAATCTTAAAGGCAACTAGAGAAAAGCATCATATTACCTATAAAGAGAAAGCCATCAGACTAACAGTGAACTTCTCAGCAGAAAAGACTTACAAACCAAAAGAGACTGGGGGCCTCTTTTTAGGAATTTTTTTTCAAGTAGAGATGGGATCTTGCTCTGTTGCCCAGGCTAGAGTACAGTTGTGCAATCATAGCTCACTGCAGCCTCAAACTCCTAGGCTCAAGTGATCGTCCTACATCAGCTTCCCTGGTTGCTGGGATGACAGGTACATGCCACAGTGCCTGGCTAATCTTTTTTAACTTTTTGTAGAGACAGGGTCTCGCTTTGTTGCCCAGACTAGTTTTGAACTCCTGGCCTCAAGCAATCCTCTTCATAAATGAAGGATAAATAAGGTCTTTCCCAGACTAACAATTGCTATGAGAATTTGTCACCACCAGACCAGTCCTACAAGAGATGCTTAAGGGAGTTCTAATTGCGGAAACTAAAGAATGGTATTTACTACCACAAAAGCACACAGCCCACAGACTCTATAAAGCAATTACAGAATCAAGATTATAAAGCAATTAGCTAACAACACTACAGTGGCAACAAAACTTAACATATCAATGTTAACCTTGAATGTAAATGGTCTAAGCACTCCTCTTAAAAGATATAGAGTGGTGGCCAGGTGCAGTGGTTCATGCCTGTAATCCCAGTACTTTGGGAGGCCAAGGCAGGCGGATCATGAGGTCAGGAGATCAAGACCATCCTGGCTAACACAGTGAAACTAAAAATACAAAAATACTCTACTCACGATCTCTACTAAAAATACAAAAAATTAGCTAGGCATGGTGGTGGGCACCTATAGTCCCAGCTACTCAGGAGGCTGAGGCAGGAGAATCACTTGAACCCGGGAGGAAGAGGTTGCAGTGAGCCAAGATCGTGCCATTGCACTCCAGCCTGGGCAACAAGAGCGAAACTCTATCTCAAAAAAAAAAAAAAAGATATAGAGTGGTAAGTTGGATTAAAAAAACAAGATCCATCCTTCTTCTGCCTTCAAGAGAACCATCTCACATACAAGGACACCCATAGGCTCAAAGTAAAGAGACAGAGAAAGATCTATTGTGCAAATGGAAACAACAAAAAAAGCATAGGGATCGCTATTCTTCTATCAGATAGAATAGACTTTAAATGAACAACAGTAAAAAAAACGACAAAGAAGAGCATTACATAATGATGAAAGGTTCAATTCGACAAGAAGATCTAACTATGCTAAATATATATGCATCCAACATTGGAGCAGCCAGCTTTATAGAATAATTACTTCTAGACCTAAGAAAAGACTTAGACACACAATAATAGTAGGAGACTTCAACACACACTTGTTATTATTAGGCACATCACAAAGGCAGAAAACTAACAATTGTAATAGCAGGCACATCATGTGACAAAAGGAGGGGAAAGAGAGAGAAGGCACCACACATTTTTTTTTTTTTTTTTTTTTTTTTTTTTTTTTTTTCTGAGATGGAGTCTCGCTCTGTCACCTAGGCTGGAGTGCAGTGGTGCGATCTCGGTTCACTGCAACTTCCACCTCCTGGGTTCAAGCAATTCTCCTGACTCCAGGCAATTCTCCTGCCTCAGACTCCCAAGTAGCTGAGATTACAGGTGCATGCCACCACACTTAGCTAATTTTTATATTTTTAGTAGAGACAGGTTTCACCATGTTGGCCAGGCTGGTCTCGAACTCCTGACCTCATGATCCATCCACCTTGGCCTCCCAAAGTGCTGGGATTACAGGCATGAGCCACCACGCCCAGCGGGCGCCACACATTTTTAAATGACCAGATGTTGTGCTGTTGTGAAGACAGCACCAAACCATGAGAGATCCACCCCCATGACCCAAACACCTCCCACCAGGCCCCACCCTCAGCATTGGGATTACAATTCAATGTAAGATTTGGTCAGGGACAAATATCCAAACTATATCAGTATCTTACAAGAAATATGATAATTCACACCTTATATTTTCCATCTTTCCCAATATTGTCATATCACAATATATTTTATTAAATCAATATTTTGTGTTAATCTTATGATTTTCCTATACTAGTGTGGTTTACTTCTGGATCAATTAGACATATTATGATCACATTTCCTTTCTCTCTTTCTCTCTCTCTCTCCCCCTCTTTCTCTCTCTTTCTCTCCTATTTCTCTCCTTGTCTTTCTTTCGATGGGGGCTCTCTGTCACTCAGGCTGGTCTGGAACTCCTGGACTCAAGTGATCCTCCTACCTCAGCCTCCTGAGCAGCTGGGGTTACAGGTGCATGCCACCTTGCCCAGCTACATTTCCTTTCTTATACAATTTTGGTTTTCTTGGAATTAACAATTGCCTCAGTTTTGTTTGCCAAATTTTCTGTCATTATCACTAATTTTTCCAGACTTTCCAACATAAATGTAAAAATGCCTAAATTATTTTCAACACAGACAAACATGTCAGATACTCTATCAGTTCCCTGGAAATAAGCCCCTAGAGTGCTTCTTTCTCCAGTCTCTCTAAGTCTGCATATAGCTGTCCTCTTGGGACTTCCTTCTGCTTCCTTCCTAGGTTGATCCCACTTCCTAAAACCTATTATCTATGTCTTTCTTTTTTATTGATACATAATATTGGTACATATTTATGGGGTACATATGATACTTTGTTACATACATAGAATGTGTAATGACCAATTCAGGGTATTTAGGATATCCATCATCTTCAGCATTTATCATTTCTGTGTGTTCAGTACATTTCAAGTTGTCTCTTCTAGTTATTTTGAAATGCATAATACACTGTTGTTTAACTATAGTCACTTTGCTCTGCTATTAAAAACCAGAACGTATTCCTTCTATCTAACTGTATGTTTGTACCTATTAACCAACCTCTCTTCCTCCCCACTCACACACCCACAACGCTTTTAGCCTCTGGTAACTAACATTTTACTCCCTACTTTCATGAGATCAACTTTTTTTAGGCTCCCACGCGAGTGAGAATATGTCATATTTGCCTTTCTGTGTCGAGCTTATTTCACTTAACATAATGACCTCCAATTCCAACCATGTTGCTACAAATGACATAATTTACTCTTTTTTTTTTTTTTTTTTTTTGAGACAAGGTCTCACTCTGTCGCCCAGGCTAGAGTGCAGTGGTGTGATCATGGCTCACTGCAGCCTTGACCTCCCAGGCTCAAGCAATCCTCCCACTTTAGCCTTCCGAGTAGCTTGGACTACAGGCACACCACCATGCCCAGCTAATTTTTGTATTTTTTTGTAGAGATGGGGTTTTGCCATGTTGCCCAGGCTGGTCTTGAACTCCTGAGTTCAAGTGATCCACCCATCTTGGCCTACCAAAGTGCTAGGATTGCAGGCATGAGCAACCATGCCCAGCCAAATTCATTCTCCTCCCTGCTTTTTTTTGACGGGCTGTTGTTCTGTTGCCCAGGCTAGAGTGCAGTGGTGCAGTCATGGCACGCTGCAGCCTTGAAATTCTAGGCTTGGGTGGTCCTCCTGACTCTGTCTCCTGAGTAGCTGGGACTATAGGCACATGCTGCCATGCTCGGCTAATTTTTTATTTTATTTTTTGTAGAGACAGGGGTCTCACTGTGTTGCCCAGGCTGGTCTCGAACTCCTGGCCTCAAACAGTCCTCCCACCTTGGTCTCCTAAAGTGCTGGGATTATAGGCATGAGCCAACATGCCCACCCTTCAGTCTTTTTAATTGCCAAATAATATTCCATTATATGGAGATACACATTTTGTTTATTTACTGTGATTAATGAACATCTGCGGTTATTTCCACTTTCTGGCTATAAATATTGCTGTTATCAGTATTTGTGTACAAGTTTTTATATGAGCATGTTTTCAGTTCTCTTGAACCCAGTGTGTTCAATGCTAGTCAGTCTTTTAGCTATACATTTTCTTTTTTTTTTTTT
>NW_016803344.1:5427606-5433393 GCF_001698545.2 Rhinopithecus bieti | reverse complement strand
ATAATATTCTATTATATATATATATATATATATATATATATATATATACCACATTATCTTTCTCAGTCATCCACTGATGGACACAAAGTTGATTCCATATCTTTGCTATTGTGAATAGTGCTGCAATAAACATATGGGTGGAGCTATCCCTTGATATACTGATTTCCTTTCCTTTGGATAAATACGCAGTAGTGAGACTGCTACATCGCATGATAGTTCTACTTTTAGTTTCTTTGAGAAATCTCCATAACTGTTTTCCATAACGGCTGTACTAATTTACATTCCCACCAACAGTGTATAAGTTTCCTCTTCTCTGCATCCTGACCAGCAACTGTTTATTATTTTTTTTAATCTTTTTTGTAATATCCATTCTAACTGGGGTGAGACAATATCTCACAGTGGTTTTGATTTCCCTTTATTTTTATTTTTATTTTTTTTTGAGACGGAGTTTCTGGCTTGTTGTCCAGGCTGGAGTACAATGGCACTATCTCAGCTCACCGCAGCCTCTGCCTCCTGTGTTCAAGCAACTCTCCTGCCTCAGCCTCCCAAGTAGCTGGGACTACAGGCGTGTACCACCACAATGGCTAATTTTGTATTTTTAGTAGAGACGGGGTTTCACTATGTTAGCCAGGCTTGTCTCGAACTCCTGACCTCAGGCCCACCTTGGCCTCCCAAAGTGCTGGGATTACAGGCATGAGCCACCATGCCTGGCCTTGACTTGCATTTCTATGATGATTAGTAATATTGAGCATTTTTTCATATACCTGCTGGCCTTTGTACATCTTCTTTTAAGAAACGTCTGTTCAGATCCTTTGCTCACTTTTAAAAATGGAATTGTTTTTGCTATTGAGTTGTTTGAGTTCCATGTATATTCTGGATATTAATCCCTTGTTAGATGAATGGTTTGCAAATATTTTGTACCATTTAACAGGTTGTCTCTTCATTCTGTTGTTTCCTTTGCTGTGCATAAACTTTTTAGTTTAGTATAGTCCCATTTGTCTATTTTTGTTTTTGTTGCCTGTGCTTTTGAGGTCTTAGTCATAAAGTCTTTGCCTAGACCAATAGCCTAGAGGGTTTCCCCATGTTTTCTTCTAGTGGTTCTATAGTTTGGAATACATTTAAGTCTTTCATGCATTTTTGAAGGGAGCCTTCCCCTCCACACCTGTGGGTATTTCTCGCAAGGTGAAGACGAGAGACTGAGAAAAGAAATATGACACAAAGACAAAGTATAGACGAAGAAAAGTGGGCCCAGGGGACTCGTGCTCAGCAAGTGAGGACCTGCACCGGCGCTGGTCTCTGAATTCCCTCAGTATTTATTCATCACCGTCTCTACTATCTCATCAAGGGGAATGTGGTGGTGCTATAGGGTGAAGGTGGGGAGAGGGTCAGCAGAAAAACATGTGAGCAAAGACTCTGTGTCATAAATAAGTTGAAGAAAAGGTGCTGTGCCTGGCTGTGCACATAGGCTAGATTTATGTTTAACCTTACATTAACACCTCAGTGAAGTAAAGAGTAACAGAGCAGTACTGCCGCCATGATGTCTCGCCTCCAGCCATAAGGTGGTTTTCTCCTATCTCAGAATAGAATGTATGGTCGGATTTTACACCAAGACATTCCATTCCCAGGGACATGCAGGAGACAAGTGCCTTCCTCTTATCTCAACTGCATAGAGGCCTTCCACTTTCACTACTCCTCCTCAGCACTGACCCTTTACAGGTGTCAGGCTGGGGGCTGTAAGGTCTTTCCCTTCCCACGAGGCCATATCTCAGGCTGTCTCAGTGGGGGGAAACCTGGACAATACCCAGGCTTTCTCGGGCAGGGGTCCCTGTGGCCTTCCACAGTGCACTGTGTCCCTGGTTAATCAAGAATGGAGAATGGCGATGACTTTCACCAAGCATACTGCCTGCAAAAACATTTTTAACAAAGCACATCCTGCACAGCCCTAAATCCCTTAAACCTTGAGTCAATACAGCACATGTTTTTGTGAGCACAGGGTTGGGACAAGAGTTACAGGTTAACAGCATCTCAAAGCAGAACAATTCTTCTTAGTACAGATCAAAATGGAGTTTCTTTTGTCTTCCTTTTTCTAATTAGACACAGTAACAATCTGATCTCTCTTTCTTTTCCCCACATTTCCCCCTTTTCTTTTGACAAAACCACCATCGTCATTGTGGCCCGTTCTTGATGGTTGCTGTCTCTTCGGAGCTGTAGACTAACAACAGACAGAGCGGGCACACAAGGATTAATACAAAATTTACAATAGTGGAACTTCTGAGGCTTTTAACCCAAGTGACAGGGTTAAGATTTGCAAAGCCATCAGCAGCTCCTGCGACTGCCTCAGTTCCTGGTACCAGATTTAAATGGGCTTTTGATGCTTTGAAAATTTGCTCTTTTAATTTTGAAACGTCTAAAGTAAGATTATCTTCTCTTTCCTATAGATGGCGTCCAACCATGTCCCAGTGATGCTCAGACTCATTACAGGCTCGGGGTGTAATACAAAATCTGATGTATTCCAGTCACACTGTAACTGAAAACGATGTTCCAAGCTCATGAGCCTGTCTCCCGTCCAAATGACAGTTTGTCTAAGATCATTAATTGGGTTTGCCAATTTTTGATCAATATCAGATTGTGAATTCCACAATCTCGCAAAATTTTTTTTGCCAATTGTTTACAAAGTTTACTGTCTGTACAGAAGAGTGCAATGCAACTTCTGCCACAGCTGCCGTAGCTGTGACTGCAATTAATCCCATGATCACTGAAATCAAAGTAAAAATGAATCTTTTGGATCTATTTAGAACTCCTTTTAATACTTCAGCCAAAATATGCATGGATGGCGAAGCTTCCCGTGGTCGGTCCATGGACACAGGGACCCACATGCCCTCTCTTGCTCTCACTAGTAGAATACGGTGCTGCCAATTAAAAGTCAAATAAATGCAAATGAACAATCTACAGTTTTCACAGGATATAGTTTGGGAATCTGGTTTAATAACTGAGTTTCCTACAATTAGCATATAAGGGGGTTTTACACAATTTTGCACAGAAATTGTCAGACTGGAATTTAGGCCAATAGTATAAGATGACTTACGATCTTTTGTTCCTGTAGCTTGATTTCCAGACCAAATTCTAATGTGGTGTGAGGCCACAGTAAGCCTCCATAATTCTGGATGTTCAGGACCAATGACAGGACTTATTATTTTTGGTCTTGGAGCAGAGATTCCTTTTTCTCCCCATTCCCAAGGGTAGGGAGACTAACCTTTTGTACTTATTTTTATCTAAACCTTCTCTTATGTCACTGTTCACAGCCGGACTCATATGTGCACTGGAACACGACTGAGTTTGTCCTGTGCAACTGCGGTGGACGAGGTGCCCGATCTATAATGGTTCTGAATTCATTGTTTTAGAGTATCACCACAATATCCACCACACATTCTTCCCAAACTAAAACTTCTGGGCATTTTGATTCTTTGGGAATTTCCTTGGGGCAAGGCTTCCCCTTAGGCCTAGATTGTAACGATCTTTGATAAGAAGGGTCCTGTAAATAATTTACCTGTGGCCTGAGTGACATTCCACTTGCCATGTCATAAGTAAATCTACTGGTGGTACTGACAGTAGGTACTTCTACTAACTAATTGTGGATTTCAGGCATTAAGCATCCTGGTGCCCTCCCTAGGCAAATAGGAGGATAACGATACCCAGTTGAAATATTCATCATTCCTTCTTCCTCGGGTTGGGCAGGGCAATAATCATCTATGGAGCCACGTACCCACGCACTATTATTAACATATACTTCAATCAGATTATCCATCCATGTAACTGCCCGAATTAAGGGCGGGAAAGGCACATAGGCCCAGTAGGTGTAATCAGCTGCAGCTGCTCCTGCAGACATGGGGAGACTTACTACCGTTGATGCAATCATCAAAGCTGCAAGCAGCACACTCTCTGGAGTTTGTGTCACCCTTGTGTTCTCTAGGCTTTTTTCAGAGAACTGTGTCAGCTTTTTTTAATTGTGCGCAAGTCAGCAGTTCTGCTTTCTTGGTGGATGGCAACTTCGTCTGTTCTTCCAATATCACCATTTTGTTCGTCTGGCAAGTCGATGGTGCTCAATTGTGGTATCTCCGTCTCTGCAGAGACGCTTTTCTTTGCATCTCTGATGGGTTCATTGTAGAACTTTAAATGTCTAGTCGGTATCTAAACAGGAAGCTGATTTAACCCTGGTGAAACACAAGCAAAACCTCTCCCCCATGTTACCACCTTCCCTATTTCCCATGTTTTATTTTTATTTTCTTTCCACCAAATTAGTTTTCCTTCATGTGGTCTGTTCTTTTTACCAGTAAGATGTTGTATTGCAGAGGTAGTAGTCTAATTTCTATAAATGTTTAAAAAATTTAAAGTATAGAGTGCTAGATTAAGTTTCATCTGAGGAGTGGTATACTCCTTACTGTCTCCCCCTTCTTTTTTGTTTAACCAATTGAGTTTTGAGTGTTCTATTAGTTCTTCCAACTATGGCCTGTCCTTGGGAATTATAGAGAATTCCTGTTGTATGTGTAATTTTCCACTGATTTAAGAATTTTTGGAATATTTTACTACAGTATCCTGGCCCATTGTCACTTTTAATTTTTTCTGGAATTCCCATGAGAGCAAAACAAGATAATAAATGTCATTTAACATGGAAAATACTTTCTCCTGTCTTGCCCATATGAAATGTGAATAAGTATCAACTGTCACATGGACAAATGATAATTTTCCAAATGAAGGTACATGTGTGACATCCATTTGCCATAATGCATTAGGATGTAGACCTCTGTAATTAACTCTTGCCTCTTGAGTGGGCAGGTGTAGGACTTGACACTGGGTGCAATGTTGTACAATGTATTTTTCCTGTTTCCATGTGATATTGAAAGAACACATTCCTCAACACATCACAGCCTTGAGCACATCACATCCCCCCATATGCCTCCACTTTCTGGACCCGACACAAACACATCACAGCCTTGAGCAATGCCTCCACTTCCTGGGCCCGACACAAACACATTCCTCCATATATCTCAAAGAAAAACAACACTTGGAGAATCTCCGATAAGGTTACAACCATTTGTAAAAGCGCAGGAACCAATAAGAAAGCTGCTAAAAGTATAATTTAAAATGTAAACCAATTGTAATGCTGTAGCCTAGAGAAATGCCTTGTTCCTCTGTAACCTGACAAGTCCTGTTTACCTCGAGCTATAAAAAGCAAGCATATGCATTGTTTCGGGCCCTCTTGTATGTTGTAGAACGGAGGGACCAAGTTCGAACTTGCATTAAAGATCCTTGCCGCTTGGCTTTGACTCTGGACTCTGGTGGTCTTCTTCAGGGAATAAACGGTCTGGGCATAACATTTGGGGGCTCGTCCGGGATTCCCCAAGCCCACCAGACCCCTGGTCAACGGATCTACTAGGATCGATCTGCTAATAGGTGAGCCGGCTCGTCTCTGTTTGTCTGTCTGTGTCCGTTCTGAACCTGCGGCTCTCTAAGTCCGCTCTGAATCTGAGGCTGTTAGCCTGTCTGAATCCGCGGCTCTCTAAGTCCGCTCTGAATCTGAGGCTGTTAGCCCGTCTGACTCCTTTCTGAATCTGTGACTCGCGAGGTCTGTAACTGAAGCTGAAGGCTGGCATAAGTCCTGGCGGACGCGCTATAGGACAGCCAGCGGAGACCGGTGGGAGACGTCCCCTGGCTCTCATCTGATTCTTGTCTGAATTTATTCTGACCCAGATTTCTGGAGCGCGCCTGCGACTGACATAACTTGTTGTT
>NW_016803344.1:5408802-5422010 GCF_001698545.2 Rhinopithecus bieti | reverse complement strand
AACACATCACAGCCTTGAGCAATGCCTCCACTTCCTGGGCCCGACACAAACACATTCCTCCATATATCTCAAAGAAAAACAACACCTGGAGAATCTCCGATAAGGTTACAACCATTTGTAAAAGCGCAGGAACCAATAAGAAAGCTGCTAAAAGTATAATTTAAAATGTAAACCAATTGTAATGCTGTAGCCTAGAGAAATGCCTTGTTCCTCTGTAACCTGACAAGTCCTGTTTACCTCGAGCTATAAAAAGCAAGCGCACGCATTGTTCCGGGCCCTCTTGTATGTTGTGGAACGGAGGGACCAAGTTCGAACTTGCATTAAAGATCCTTGCCGCTTGGCTTTGACTCTGGACTCTGGTGGTCTTCTTCGGGGAATAAACGGTCTGGGCATAACAATATCAAATTTATTTTTTAATCCTGCCACATTTACATGAGTCAAAGCATGAAGTTCTTGTGCTTTTACGAATACAGAGGATACCAGTAAGTCAGCTTGTTCATTTGCTTTAGTTAAAGGCCCTGGTAAATTAGTGTGTGCTCCAATATGAGTAATATAAAATAGGAAATTTCTTTTTCTCACAGTTTGTTGTAATAAATTGAACAGCTGGTTTAACTGATCATCCATACTATATTTGATTAGGGCTGTCGCAACATCCCTTGTAGCCTGTACTACATATGCAGAATCTGACACAATATTAATAGGCTGATTAAAATCTTGTAACACTGTAATGACTGTAACCAACTCTGTTCTTTGAGCCTAGTGATATTGAGTTTCAATGACTTGTTCTTTTGGCCCAGTGTAAGCCACGTTTTCATTGCTGGAACTATCAGTAAACACTGTCAGAGCACTTTTCTAAGGGTTTAATGTCTGGTAATTTTAGGTAAAATCCAAGTAGTCAATTTTAAAAAATGGAAGGTTTTTGTTTTTGGGTAATGATTGGCAATAATTCCCACAAAATCAGCAAGACCAGTCTGCCACGTACAAGAATTGATAAAGGCTTGTCTAACCTGTTCCTCGTTTAAAGGAATAATGATTTTGTCTGGGTCACTTCCACACAATTTTATTATTCATAATCTTGCCTGACCAATTAACATAGCTATTTGATCCAAGTACAATGTAAAAGTCTTAATTGTACCGTGAGGAAGAAAGGAGAACTCCACAAGCTCAGTGTTTTGAACAATGATGCCTGTCGGAGAATGTGCAGTAGCAAAAATCAAAAGTTGGAGTGGGGACAAGAGATCTATTCTATTTACTTGTGCTGATTGAATTTTCTCTTCAACGAATTCAATTTCATTTGCTGCCTCTGGGGTTAATATTCTTTTACTATTTAAGTCCGGGTCCCCTCTTAAGATACAGAACAAATTTGACATGGCATAAGTAGGAATGCCTAGAGTTGGCCGAATCCAATTAATATCTCCTAGCAATTTTGAAAGTCACTTAATGTTTTTAATGTGTCTTTTCTTATTTCTATTTTTTGTGGTTTAATTTTTCTATTTTTCACCTGCATCTATGTTAACTGGAGGATTGGCGGCCCTATTGTTTTGGATCTGTTGTTGTACCCCATCAATCCACCAGGTCTTAAATTGCAAAAATTGACAAGGTGAAAGTGACGATTTGGCCAAAATTTCCCAGTCATAAGGAATAAGTCTATTTCCATGAGCAATGGAATCTAGTAATGTTCTCATATAAGGAGAATTGGGTACATACTGTTTTACTCCCTCTTTCATGTCTTTTAGCATTTTCATAGAAAATGACTCATATCTGGCATCAGCTCAGGGAGGCGCTCCCTCTTGGGCCCCTTCTCCAGGTGGTATGGGCTCAAATATTACTAGAAACTGCCATGCCTCAGTATCTCCTTGTTTTCTTGCCTTCTCAATAATTTCATGTAATGCACTATCTTGTCCACTAGGTGGTGCTGTAGGATTAAGTCTCATAGTGGGCGGCTGAGGCTCTAGCACCGTGCCCTGTGGTGCTGGAAACTTCCTGGCTGTCCATACTGATTTTCTGGGGGCGGCCGATACCGAAGTTCGGCTGGCGACCAGTATTGGCAGGGTACTGGCCGTTGGGTCTTACTTTCTACCAGCTGATATTGTGGATACTGTATCTGGATTGTCATTGCCGTGATAGAGACTATCCTTTTCTGATATTCTCTTGGGGGTTGTACTTGTCTAACTTGCATTTGAGATTGGAGAGTTGGCCATCGTGGTTTAGACTATGATGGCCCCAATAGTTCTAGACCTTTTCCCCCCAATTTTGATGGTCCGGAAAATATTACCTCCCGTAATTTACTGTAGTCAACATTTTGCGTTGACCGAACCATTACAGGCTCTTCTACCTTTTCATACTGTGAACTTTCTGTTCCTTTCTCGAATTCTGTCCCTGCCTCTTCTTCACAATCTATTGCACAGCTTTCAGGGGCATCAGAAACTGAAACGCCATCTTCTTCTGTTTTAAAGATTCTAAAGCTATTTTAATAATGGCCCAATTATTCCATAGTGTAAGTGGGATGATTTTATCCTCCCTATTTTCTTGTTTTAATTCTTCGCCAATTTTTTCCCAATCTTTTAGATCTAAAGTTCCCTGTTCTGGAAACCATGGGCAGAATTGTTCTATTGTTTGAAATACCGTGATTAGATTTGCTGTAGAGGCTCTAACTCCCCCTCTTCTTAAAAGAATTTTAATAAAGCTAAGAGGCATATTTGTTTTCAGTTTGACCCATTGTTACCCTAGGTTTCTCTGAGTGCACAAGCTTACCGCAAGGCTGACGGTGGACATACTCAGGAATCTCTTGTCGATTTGCCTTCAATGATCACACTGTAGCATATCTTCACCATAGAGAAAGGAACCCACATTGGGCACCAGATGAAGGGGGCCTGCCCCTCCACACCTGTGGGTATTTCTCACAAGGTGGAGACGAGGGACTAAGAAAAGGAAATAAGACACAGAGACAAAGTATAGAGGAAGAAACGTGGGCCCAGGGGACTGGCACTTAGCAAGTGAGGACCTGCACCTGCGCTGGTCTCTGAGTTCCCTCAATATTTATTGATCACTTTCTTTACTATCTCCATGAGGGGAATGTGGTGGGGCTATAGGGTGAAGGTGGGGAGAGGGTCAGCAGAAAAACATGTGAGCAAAGACTCTGTGTCATAAATAAGTTGAAGAAAAGGTGCTGTGCCTGGCTGTGCACATAGGCTAGATTTATGTTTAACCTTACATTAACACCTCAGTGCCATGAGGCAGTACTGCTTCCAGCCATAAGGCGGTTTTCTCCTATCTCAGAATAGAATGTACAGCCGGATTTTACACCGAGACATTCCATTCCCAGGGACGTACAGGAGACAGGTGCCTTCCTCTTATCTCAACTTCATAGAGGCCTTCCGCTTTCACTAATCCTCCTTAGCACAGACCCTTTACGGGTGTCGGGTTTGGGGGCTATAAGGTCTTTCCCTTCCCATGAGGCCATATCTTAGGCTGTCTCAGTTGGAGGAAACCTGGATAATACCCAGGCTTTCTTGGGCAGGGGTCCCTGCGGCCTTCCACAGTGCATTGTATCCCTGGTTAATAAAGAATGGAGAATGGTGATGACTTTCACAAAGCACACTGCCTGAAAATACTTTTTTTTTCTTTTAGAGGGAGTCTCGCTCTGCCACCTAGGCTGGAGTGCAGTAGCGCAATCTAGGCTCACTGCAAGTTCTGCCTCCTGGGTTCATGTCATTCTCCTGCCTCAGCCTCCCGAGTAGCTGGGACTACAGGTGCGCACCACCACGCCTGGCTAAGTTTTTGTATTTTTAGTACAGACGGGGTTTCACCGTGTTATCCAGGATGGTATTGATCTCCTGACCTCGTGATCCGCCCACCTCAGCCTCCCAAAGTACTGGGATTACAGGCGTGAGCCACTGTGCCTGGCTGCAAACACATTTTTAACAAAGCACATCCTGCACAGCCCTAAATCCCTTAAACCTTGAGTCAATCCAGGGGCACCCATGTTTTTGTGAGCACAGGGTTGGAACAAGATCACAGGTTAAAGCATCTTCAAAGCAGAACAATTTTTCTTAGTACAGATCAAAATGGAGTTTCTGGCCAGGGGTGGTGGCTCAACGCCTGTAAGGATCCCAGCACTTTGGGAGCTGAGGCAGGCAGATCACGGGTCAGGATGATCGGGAGGGACCATCCTGGCTAACACATGAAACTCTGGTCTGCTAATAAAAATACAAAAAATTAGCTAGGCATGGTGGCGGGCACCTGCTGGTCCCAGTTACTAGGGAGGCTGAGGCAGGAGAATGGTGATGAACCTGGGGAGGTGGAGGCTTGTAGTGAGCGAGATTTGGCCACTGCACTCCAGCCTGGCGCAGAGTGAGACTTCCTCTCAAAAAAAAAAAAAAAAAAAAAAAAAAAGGAGTTTCTTTTGTCTTCCTTTTTCTAGATACAGTAACAATCTGATCTCTCTTTGTTTTCCCTAGACATTTTGAGTTGATTTTTTGCATATGGTGAGAGATAGGAGTTTAGTTTCATTCTTCTGGATATGGATATTGTTTTCCCAACAACATTTTCCCCCAGTGTATGTGCTTGGTACCTTTTTCAAACATCAATTGGCTACATGTCGATTTATTTCTGGGTTCTCTATTTTGTTCTCTTGGTCTATGTTTTTATATCAATGACACGCTGTTTTGGTTATTAGAGCCTTGCAATATATTTTAAAGTCAGGCAGTGTAATGCCTCTAGCTTTGTTCTTTTCGTTTAGGATTGCTTTGACTATTTGGACTTTTTGTTCCATACAAATTTTAGGATTTTTTTTTCTGTCTTTCTTGTTTTACTAGAGCATATCCTCCAGTGGTTTCCTAAAAAATGTTATGTGGCAGTGAGGGGTAAATTTCTGATCCTTGCATGCCTAAAATATACTTATTTATCCCTCATACTTGACTGATAATATGGCTTAGTATAGGAGTTCTAGATCAGAAACGTATTTTCTCTCAGAATTTTGAAAGCCTCCCTACATCGTCTTCTAGCCACTAATATTACTACTGACAAATACGCTATTCCTATTACCTGCTCTTTCATAAGTAACCCGTTGCCCTTTCCCTGTCCCCTCCTTACCTCCTGTCACCAAAATTTTTGATTTTCTCTTTATCCCTTGTGTTAAACAATTTCATGATTACGTGCCATAATGTTTTTCCTTTGTTTTGTTTTCTTTCATTATGCTGGGCACTCAGCAGGCTCTGCTACTCTGGAAACTCATAGTTTCTCTGATAATTTTCTTCCATTTCTTCTGTATTTCCAGAACTCCTGTTAATCTAATGGTCAACCTTATGGATTCATCCTCTAATTATCTTTTCTCTTTTATTTTTCCGTTTGTATTTCTGTTCTGCTTTCTGAGAGGTTTCCTCAACTTTATATATTAAGACTTCTATAAATTATTTATTTTTCTATTATTATTATTTGAGAGCAGGTCTTGCTCTATTGCCCAGGCTGGAGTGCAGTGGCATGATCATAGCTCACTGAAGCCTCCATCTCCTGGGCTTGAGCCACCCTCCTGACTCAGCCTCCTCAGTAGGTGGGACCCCAGGCATGAACCACCACAGCTGGCTAATTTTTCTTTTTCTTAATTAATTAATTTTTTGAGATGGAGTCGTGCTCTGTTGCCCAGGTTAGAGTGCAGTGGCATGATCTTGGCTCACTGCAAGCTCTGTCTCCTGGGTTCACGTCATTCTCCTGCCTCAGCCTCCCTAATAGCTGGGACAACAGGCGCCCACCACCATGCCCAGCTAATTTTTTGTATTTTTAGTACAGATGGGGTTTCACCGTGTTAGCCAGGATGGTCTTGATCTCCTGACCTCATGATCCACCCGCCTTGGCCTCCCACAAGTGCTGGGATTACAGGCGTGAGCCACTGCACCCTGCCTAATTTTTCTTTTTAAAAAAATGTTTAGCAGAGGTCTATCTATATTGCTCCGGTTGGTCTCGAACTCCTGGCTTTAAACAATCCTTCTACCTTGGCCTCTCAGAGTGCTGGGATTACAGGCATGAGCCACCATACCCAGCCAACTTTTCTATTATATTTTTAATTCCCCAGAGCTGTTACTTATTCTGTTGGTTTTTTGGACCATTTTATCTTTGCTTTATGGATGCAGTATTTTCTACTATCTCTCATAGACTGCTTATTATTTTAAAAAATATTTTCTGTTCTTTTCAGTTTCTGTTCCCTTTTCTTTTCTTTTTTTTTCTATTTGATGCTGTCTTTCTTGGTGAAGGTTTATCTTAAATATCTGGTGACCCTTTGTTATCTCTTCATATTTAAGAGTGAGTCACTAAGTATTTGGAAGCTCTGTGTTAACAGGAAGTTTATCAGTTCGTGGGTTTCACTGTAGGATGATAAAGTGGGTACCTAGGTATTTTGTTGGGGGACCTCAAATATCAGTATGTATAGATCTTTCCTCTGGGGTTAATTAATTAAAATTAATTCCCTGATATCTTGCCTGGAGAATACAAGCCTCGCTGTCAGCATTCCTGGAGCAAATTTCAGCAGGAGGACTGAATGTGTTTCACCATTCAGCATGTAGACAATTCATCTAATCTCTGTTTTCAGTCTGATACCCTCCTACCTTAGCCTCCCTGCCATTATCTTTAGCTGTGTCTGGTATCTCAGTGTCTGGAGCTTCTCTACCTCAATTTTGTCACAGGGCTGCTAAGGAGATGAAAGGGTAGTTGTCTAAGTGAGTAGGATGGAGAAAAAGACCTGGCTGTTTCACTTCCTATAAAGGCTTTCAGCCAAACCCTCTCTTTCCTGCCTCTCACATCACCTCTGATCTGCTCTGTCCCAGTCCTGACATTCTAGTGTTCAGCAATACGAATCTGTTTGTCTCTTGTTAGTATAACCCTCAGCAAACATTTAAAATTGTTTTCTCAGCTCAACTATGGTTTTCCATCTTCCAAAAATGTGTTGATATCCTTAATCTGCTATCGGTTTCTTTCTTACTCTCTTTGTCTATAGACTGGTAACCACAAAAATGTTAACTCACTGTCACTTCAGTGATTTGGGGAGTGAACATATGTGTTTAACCTGTCCAAGCATAAACAGAAGTGCAAGACTGTCAAGATGCCCACTGTTTGCTCCTATTAAAAGTTAGAGTCAGAAAATTCATAGATATGGCATTCATAGACAAGGCAAGGTGGCTCACGCCTGTAATCCCAGCACTTTGGGAGGCTGAGGCAAGTGGATCATGAGGTCAGGAGTTCAAGATCAGCCTGGCCAAGATGGTGTAACCCCATTTCTACTAACAATACAAAAATTAGCCGGGCAATCCCTCCCAGCTACTTGGGAGGCTGAGGCAGGAGAATCGCTTGAACCCAGGAGACAGAGGTTGCAGTGAGCCAAGATTGCGCCACTGCACTCTAGCCTGAGTGACAGAGTAAGACTCTGTCTCAAAAAAAAAAAAAAGAAAAGAAAAAGAAAAAACTCATAGATAAAATATAGATAAAATTCTACTCTCATAGGCCAATGTGGAAAAAGCAGGAGTCCGAGAGTTGCAGTACATGTGTCCAAGCCCTATTGTTATCATTTATTGGTTGTCTGAAGCTAGGTAAGTTAAATTTTCTGACCATCTGTTTCCTCATCTGTAAAGTGGTGATAATCATCCCTAGATAGTCTATCTTACTTGCAATGATGAAGTAAAACAATTGATATAAATATATAAACATCAAATATATATCATTTATCATAAACTCTATTACCAGTAGACATAGTCAAATATATTTTCAGAGGCACTGTAACATAGCAGAAAAAATGTGGGCTCCAGATTCACGCAGACTTGGGCTCGAATTCCATCTCTGTTATTCACTGTGTTATGTTGGGTAAGTGACTTACACTCTCTGAGCCTTCGTTAACCTGTTTATAAAATGGATATAATGTTAACCTGACAAGGCTGTTCTTGAGTATTAAACGAGATAATGCATGTAACATCTATAGGGCCTGACAGTAAGTACTTAACAGATATTAATTCTTCCATACAGGCCCCTAATTTGAGACCAGCTTTTTTTTTTTCCCCAGGCTTAATTCACTTTTTCTTGGGTAAAAACCCTATGTTGCAGCCATAGCTGGAGCCTGGGTCCTCTGCATGGAGACTCTGGTGTGGGTGTTGACCAGGTGGTCAGTGAATTCCTGATAGGGAGACTTAGTGAATATAGTCTCCTTCCAGAGGTCGAGGGTCAGGGAGCTGTAGGTCTTACAGATGGCGTCAAAGGTGGCCTTGGAGAAGTTGCCCAGGGTGGCAGTGCAGCCCCTGGCTGAGGTGTAGCAGTCATCAACACCAGCCATCATGAGGAGCTTCTTGGGCACAGGCGCCCAGACAATGCCAGTGCCCCTGGGTGCCGGGATGAGGTGCACCAGCACAGAGCCGCAGCGGTCTGTCACCTTGCAAGGGACGGTGTGGGGCTTTCCCATCTTGTTCCCCCAATAGCCTCTGCGCACGGGGACTTTGGAGAGCTTGGCCAGGATGATGGCCCCGCGGATGCCAGTGGCCACCTCCTTGGAGCGCTTAACACCCAGACCGACGTGGCCATTGTAGTCCCCAATGGCAACAAACGCCTTGAATCTGGTGTGCTGGCCGGCGCGGGTCTGCTTCTGCACCTGCATGATCTTCAAAACCTCTTCCCTGAGAGAGGCCCCCAGGAAAGTCAATGATCTCAGATTCGTTGATGGGCAGGGAGAAGAGACATCCTCCAGATACTTGATCTTCATGTCCTTGACCAGGTGGCCCAGCTTGGTGACGGGGATCTACTCCTTATCCTCCGCCTTGCCTCCGTGAGTTCCGCGGCCTTGGCTCTGGCCAGTCCACGGCCGTGACCCTGGCCCCGGATGCCACCGCCGAAACTTCCGCGGAAGTCACCGCGGTTCCCCATCCCTCCCAGGGCTGCGGGGCCTCCGCCCCAGTCTCCGCCCCGCTGCCCCGCCGCCCCGCCGCCCCCTGCACTGGCGTCTTCCGTCATTTGGGGATTTGTTGGAGAAGAAGAGCTTTTCTATACTAAGACGAAAATCCTGAGTCCGTATTTCATTAGCTCATGCTAAACTACACTGATAATTACCATCTTAGATCATCAATAGTCCTCATAAAATTTTATTTATTTGCTGCTTTCCCAGGACCAAATTATAAGGTGAATAGCCCAAATTAAAAGGATTCCTCATACGAGACCTTTGAAGTCAACTGGCTATTGCTGAGGCATCTTTAGCATTTCATTACGAAGTAAGATGTGAAACTTGTAACAAATATCAAGAGATCAGAGGCTCTGGAATACTGGGAATAATTACAACTCAAAAAATTATCTTAAACATTTTGTTTTGGGGGGGGAGTTATTTGATCCTTATACAAATCTAGACTCCACAGTCTTTTTTATCCCGTTTAAAGATGGATTAACAGAAGCAATGAGTAAAGAAGCTTCCTTTACTCAACTTCTTTGAGTACTTCCTTGAGTTTCAAGGAAGTCTCAAATTCCTTGAGACTCATCTATCTGTGGAAAACAACCAAGAACTGCAGTCTTGGCCTTTTCTCTCCCAGTTCAGTGCTCTTTTTTAAAAAATATGGTAAAATACAAATGCCATAAAATTTATCATTTCAACCATTTTAAAGTACATTCACATTGTTGTACAACCAATTTCCAGAACTCTTTCCATCTTGCAAAACTGGAACTCTGTACCCATTAGACAACAACTCTCTCTTACCCACTCTCTCCCTAGCCCCTAGCAACCACCATTCTACTTTGTTTCTATAATTTGACTATTCTAGGTACCTCATATAAATGGGGTAACACAGTAGTTGTCTTTTTGTGGCTAGCTTATTTCACTAAATATAATGTTCTTAAGGTTCATCCATATTGTGGCATGTATCAGAATTTCATTCCTTTTTAAGACTGAATGATATTCTATTGTATGTACATACCACAGCATTTTGATTACTCATTCATCCACTGATGGACACCTGGGTACTTCCCAGGTATGAATAATGCTGCTGTGAACATGGGTGTAAAAATCTCTCTCAGACACTGCTTTCAGTTTGTTTTTTGTTTTGTTTTGTTTTTGAGACGGAACTTCGCTCTTGTTGCCCAGGCTGGAGTGCGATGGCGGGATCTCGGCTCACTGCAACCTCTGCCTCCTGGGCTCAAGCGTTTCTCGTGCCTCAGCCTCCTGAGTAGCTGGGATTACAGGTACCCGCTACCATGTCTGGCTAATTTTTTGTATTTTTAGTAGAGATGGGGTTTTACCATGTTGACCGTGGCTGGTCTCGAACTCCTGACCTCAGGTGATCTGCCTGCGTCACCCTCCCAAAGTGCTGGGATTACAGGTGTGAACTACCGCACTCAGCCCTTTCAGGTTTTTTTTTTTTTTTTAATTTATGTAGTAATTGAATTGTTAGATTATATGGTAATTCTGTTTAAAAATTTTTGAGGAACCACCATACTCTTTTCCATAGGGGCTGCATCATTTTACAGTCCTGCCAAGGGCACACAAGTGTTCCAGTTTTTCCACATCTTGATCATATGTGTCATTTTCTGGAGGTTTTTTTGTTTTTTGTTTATTTTTAAATTAACAGCAATTCTACTGGGTGTAAGGCAGTATCTCATTGTGGTTTTCTTAACAGTCTTGAAGTCTTCTGTACAGATGGCAAGATACTAAGTAACCTTGGATAACATCATCAAAAAACATTCATATTCTTTCTTTTTAATTGATTTTTTTTAAGAGACAGGGTCTTGCTCTGTCACCCAGGGTGGAGTGTAGTGGTGTGATCATAACTCATTGCAGCTTCAAACTCCTGAGCTCAAGGGATCCTCTTGCCTCAGCCTCCTGAGTAGCTGGGGCCACTGGCACAAGCCACCATGCCGGGCTAATTTTTTTTTTAATTATTTTTTTGTAGAGACAGGGTCTCACTATGCTGTCCAGGTTGGTCTCAAACTCCTGGCCTCAAGCAATCCTCCTACTGTGGCCTCCCAAAGTGTTGGGATTACAGACATAAGCCACTGCACCCAACCTCAACAAATGTTTACTGAGCTCCTAATAGGTGCTAGGCACTGTGCTGGGTACTAGGGTTATAAATCTCTTAAGAGCAAGGGAGAAAGATGGGCAATGAATAGTGACCAAGGTGCTGAGTATATTCAAGGTACACTGAATCACTCCTTACGGAAAGCCTGCTAATCTTTCAAGAAGACTATCAGGTGCTTTTATGGCTCACGCCTGTAATCCCAACACATTGGGAGGCTGAGGTGGGAGAATCACTTGAGCACAGGACTTTGAGACCACTGGGGCAACACAGTGAGACCCCATCTCTACAAATTTTTTTTTTTTTTTAATTAGCTGGGTGTGGAGGTACATGCCTGTAGTCCTAGCTACTTGAGAGGATGAGGCAGGAGGACTGCCTGAGCCCAGGAGTTTGAGGTTGCAGTGAGTCATGATCATGCCATTGTACTCCAGCCTAGGTGACAAAGTGAGACCCTGTCTCAAAAAAGCAAAAACAAAAATTGATCATCTCCTTTTACCGTGAATCAAAAAAGGAGTATGTAAAACATATTTATTTCCTACGTTCACACCCAATTATTCCAAACAGAATACAGCTGGGAGGTTTCCCATCCTCTCTTGGGAAGTGAAGACTGGTGCAAGTTAGTAATTAGCGCTTATACCTATCACCCCACATGGGTGCCTGCATTCACAAACATGTGCTAGGTTTTGGGGAAGCAAAGAAATATGAGTAAGGCACAGATCCCGCCCTCCAGGATCTCAAGGACAGCTACAACATAATACAATAAGGGCTGTAATAGAAAAAAGACAAGTAGAAAGAAAGGAATCATTCTTTTCCCTCGTGGAGAAATCAAAGGCTTCTTTAAAAAAGTAAAGTCTAGATCTGGATCTTTTTTTTTTTTTTGAGACGGAGTCTCACTCTGTCACCCAGGCTGGAGTGCAGTGGCCGGATCTCAGCTCACTGCAAGCTCCGCCTCCCGGGTTTACGCCATTCTCCTGCCTCAGCCTCCCGACTAGCTGGGACTACAGGCGCCCGCCACCTCGCCCGGCTAGTTTTTTTTGTATTTTTTAGTAGAGACGGGGTTTCACCATGTTAGCCAGGATGGTCTCGATCTCCTGATCTCGTGATCCGCCCGTCTCGGCCTCCCAAAGTGCTGGGATTACAGGCTTGAGCCACCGCGCCCGGCCTAGATCTGGATCTTAAAGGATGACAGGAGTTCATCAGATTCCAGGAACAGGAGGGAAAGGACATTCTAGAGAGGGAACAGCATGGAACAAATGAAAGGGCACAGCATGTTTATGAAATATTAAATGATTTAGTATGACTGGAACTTAGCACACACAATGGAGAGTGGTAAGAAGGGTAGACAGCAACATGGTGAGGAGGGCTTGGAGGCAGACTGGCAATCTATTCTGAAGGTAACTGAGAATTAACTGATTTTTAGAAAGGGAGCAGTTTGATTGTTTTTTTTTTTTCCCCCTGCCCCAGGAAACTCGATGGGCTCGATGGAGGATGAACTGGAGTTATAAGAGAACCAAGAAAAAGATATGTGAGAAGGAGGTCAGGAACTAACCAAATAAGATCTCAAAGACCCTTGTTTTGTCCCATAGCAGTCATGAGAATGACTTGCTGTGAAAAATACCCAGAGCTTTTTATTTGTTACAGAGACAGGGTCTCATTATATTGCCCAGGCTGCTCTCAAACTCCTGAGTTCAAGTGATCCTCCTTCCTCAGCCTCCCAAAGTGCTGGGATTACAGGCGTAAGTCACCATGCCCAGCCATTCAGAGACCCTTGGAGTTAGAGCACCAGAGCTCAGGACCTCATGTATTTGGCCTCCAAAGCCAGAAATCAGATTTTCCTAAAGCATGTATCATGGAACAGATACTTGAGGATTGATTCACAATAAGCAATTTCATAAGAGATTGTGGTATAGGCTGGGCACGGTGGCTCACGCCTGTAATCCCAGCACTTTGGGAGGCTGAGGCAGGTGGATCACGAGGTCAGGAGATCAAGACCACGGTGAAACCCCGTCTCTACTAAAAATACAAAAAATTAGCCGGGCGCGGTGCCGGGTGCCTGTAGTCCCAGCTACTCGGGAGGCTGAGGCAGGAGAACGGCGTGAACCCAGGAGGCGGACCTTGCAGTGAGCCGAGATTGCACCACTGCCCTCCAGCCTGGGCAACAGAGCAAGACTCTGTCTCAAAAAA
>NW_016803344.1:5403779-5406630 GCF_001698545.2 Rhinopithecus bieti | reverse complement strand
AAAAAAAAAAATTTCTTAGTGTCTTCGTTAGTGTGAACTAATGAACTAGCTTCCTTGGTATGATCTGAGTAACTTTTTAATTAAAAAATATATTTTATACTATATATATTATATATATATACACACAACATCCCACAAATATAATATTATATATATATATACACCTTTTTTTTTTTGTAGAGATGGGTCTATGTTGGGCAGGCTGGTCTCAAACTCCTGAGCTCAAGCAATCCTCTCACCTGGGCCTCCCAAAGTGCTGGGATTACAGATGTGAGCCACCATGCCTGGCCCACAGATCATTTCATAAGTTCCTTTTCTTTACCTCTATCACTTGTCTTCTTTTGTTTTCCATTTCATTTATTTTCCTTTCTCTGTCATTTTTGTATTTGAACAGCCTTTTCCAAAACTTAGGCCACACTGTTTCCTTCTCTTCTCTCCAAGGCCTCCCACTTAAAATGATTTGGGGACTGTCATATACCAAATGTTTCTCTCTCAAAGATCCAAAAAATGATCAAAGAGGGGTGATTCTGTCCCTCCCAGGGAATATTTGGGAGCATCTGGAGACATTTTTGGTTGTCACAACTAGGGGGAGGGTGTCACTGGCATTTATTATATAGAGGCTGGGATGCTGCTAGACATCTTACAATGCACAGAACAACATCCCACAACAAAGAATTATCTGGCCTGACAAAAAATTGTCTGCCAATATGTCAATAATGCTGCCATTGAGTAACTCTGATATGCACAAATATCAGTAGCTGATATTTGGTGGCACCAGTCCAGGCTCTTTAGGGATTCAGATTCTCAAGGTGGGAAAGTGGCAGCCACTGGCATCAGATTGTCTGGACTTGGATTCCCAGGTTACCTGTTTTGCTGGCTGCATATGGCTTCTGACTAATTATTCAGTGCCACAAAAGCAGTTTCCTCATCTGGAAAAAGGGGCTAATAAACCATCCAACTCACTAAGATGTAAGCTCCTTGGAGGCAAGGAACTGCCATGCTTAGATTAGGGTCTAGTATCCAGTAGAGAGTACTAGGTATCTGTGGATTATCTCACACAGTTGTGTTGAGGCCTAAAGCAGCAAATATGATTTAGTAATGTGGAACACAGTGAAGAGATGCAGTCCATGATAGCAGGAAGCTGGCTGGCACTGTTAACTAGGATGTGCTGCCCTGCTGAACACTAATAATTTCAGAACACCAACGTCAGACAAGGTCATTCTGTGACCACGGTGGGTCCAAACAAAAACAAAACCACTCCACAATGATGTCTGAATATAAACAAACAAAAAGAAACATTGTGCCAACCACAAAAAAATGACCAGATATAAGGCCGGGCATGGTGGCTCACACCTGTAATCCCAGCACTTTGGGAGGCCAAGGTGGGTGGATCACCTGAGGTCGGTAGTTCGAGACCAGTTTGATCAACACAGAGAAACCCTGTCTCTACTAAAAACACAAAATTAGCCGGGTGTGGTGGTGCATGCCTGTAACTCCAGCTACTTGGGAGACTGAGGCAGAATTGCTTGAACCCAGGAGGCGGAGTTGTAGTGAGTCAAGATCATGCCATTATACACCAACCTGGCAACAAGAGCGAAATTCTGTCTCAAAAAACAAAACAAAACAAAACAACCAGATATGCTCCTATCTCTATCCTTTTTTTTTCTTTTTTTGAGATGGAGTCTCACTCTGTCGCCCAGGCTGGAGTTCAGTGGTGCAATCTCGGCTCACTGCAATCTCTGCCTCCCGGGCTCAAGCGATTTTCCTGCCTCAGCCACCTGAGTAGCTGGGATTACAGGAGCACACCACCATGCCCGGCTAATCTTTGTATTTTTAGTAGAGATGGGGTTTCACCATGTTGGTCAGGTTGGTCTCAAACCCCTTATCTCATGATCCGCCTGCCTCGCCTCCCAAGTGCTGGGATTACAGGCGTGAGCCACTGCGCCCAGGCTTTCTTATTATTATCATTATTTTGAGATGGAGTCTCGCTCTGTCGCCAGGCTGGAGTGCAGTGGCTTGATCTCGGCTCACTGCCACCTCCGCCTCCTGGGTTCAAGTGACTCTCTGCCTCAGCCTCCTGAGTAGCTGGGACACAGGTGCGCACCACCACCCCCAGCTAATTTTTGTATTTTTAGTAGAGACGGGCTTTCACCATGTTGACTAGGATGGTCTCGATCTCTTGACCTCGTGATTCGTCCGCCTCGCCTCTCAAAGTGCTGGGATTACAGGTGTGAGCCACCGCGCCCAGTCACTTTTTTCTTTTTCTTTTTTTTTTAAACCAATTGCAGTTTTAGCCTCGCTTGGTTCCACTTTCTTCTTTTTTTTTTAATCTTCTTTTTGAGACTGAGTCTCACTCTGTCGCCCAGGCTGGTGTGCAGTGGCGCGATCTCGGTTCACTACAACCTCTGCCTCCCGAATTCAAGCGATTCTCCTGCCTCAGACTCCAGAATAGCTGGGATTATAGGCGCCTACTGCCACACGCGGCAAATTTTTGTATTTTTAGTAGGGATGAGGTTTCGCCATGTTGGCCAGGTTGGTCTTGAACTCCTGACCTCAGGTGATCCGCCGGCCTTGGCCTCCCAAAGTGCTGGGATTACAGGCGTGAGCCACCACACCCGGCCAGTTCTACTTTCTTATTATGTAAGAATTATAGGCCTGGCGAGGTGGCTCATACCTGTAATCCCAGCTACTCGGGAGGCTGAAGCAGGAGAATCGCTTGAATTCGGGAGGCAGAGCTTGCAATGAACCGATATCGCGCCACTGCACTCCAGCCTGGGCGACAGACAGAGCGAGTCTCAAAAAAAAAAAAAAAAAAAAAAAAAAAAAAAAAAAAAAAATTTAAAAATGAACA
>NW_016803344.1:5379397-5403410 GCF_001698545.2 Rhinopithecus bieti | reverse complement strand
AAAAAAAAAAAAAAAAAAAAAAAAAAAAAAAAAAAAAAATTATTAAATTACCCAATCATAGAATTACCCCCACCTCCTGACTGCATCTAATCCAGAGAGAAGCTCTGCTTCCTTAAACCCTGCCCAAACCCTGTACATTCTTTCCAACACCCTCTTCTCAAGACGTCTCGGTGTTTTCCACGGTGTACTGCCCTCCCTGCAAGACCATAAACCCCACTTTTTCCAACTACAGGAGTGTTCTTGACGGTCTTTGGCTGGAGGGCACTGCCGCAGTGAGAGCTCCCTAAAGGGTCTCTACTGTTTTTAGGTCTAAAAGGAAATTCTGTGGTGCAGCCAGAGCGTTCAGATTTCATAAACAAGTATTTTGAGGCTTCCCGACAGTTGCCTCTTGCGTGGTTGTTTCTCCTCAGGAGATGTTATATCTCCTGGGAGAAGACCGGGAAGATACTTTGGTTTCTGACCTCCTAAGCAGAAAACCAGCCGTCAAATTTCTCATGAAGTAAAAACCCTCAGGGAGGTGAGCGCCTCCAGCTCCAACTCAGAACTTCTCAAACACCATGACC
Organism: Rhinopithecus bieti; assembly: GCF_001698545.2. Taxonomy (NCBI): domain Eukaryota; kingdom Metazoa; phylum Chordata; class Mammalia; order Primates; family Cercopithecidae; genus Rhinopithecus; species Rhinopithecus bieti. The sequence goes on along the minus strand of NW_016803344.1, from coordinate 5,402,847 downwards.
CCCCAGGGTCAAGTGGGAAACTAAAGGTCGAGCGGGTTCATACGACTCAGTGTCTAAGCACTACCCTAATCCAGGAGGAAGGGACCCCAATTCACTCTACAAGCAGCACAAGAGAACGCTCCAAAACGCTGAGGCAGTATCAACAACCTAACCTTCTTCCGGCTGCCGCTCGCTCGGTCGTCGCGCACAGGTCGCTGGGAGGCTACCGCGCAAGCGCAATCCTCTTATAGGTGGACTACAAGTCCCGGCATGCCTGGCGACGCGGCGTCGCCTGGTAACTCGCGCCACACGAAGCGCGCTAGGTTGGCTCTTCTGCGCGCCTGCGCCTTGGCGAGCTCTGCGCAGGCGCATTTCCAACGCTTGGAGGAGAGGGCGGGGTGTCGTTCCCTTTCGCTGATGCAAGAGCCTAGTGCGGTGGTGGGAGAGGTATCGGCAGGAGCAGCGCTGCCGCCGGGGCCTGGGGGTGACCCGTCTGACTTCCTGTCCGTGCCGAGCCCACTCGAGCCGCAGCCATGTCTGGGGACGAGGTGAGGGTCTGAGCCCGGCGTTAGGGCTAACTAAGGACTGAGGCGAAAAGCCGAACCCACTCTAGTGTGGGAGACCGGGCCTGCGGCCTAGCAGCTGGCCGCCGCCATGTGGGGCAGCCGGGCCTAGGCGGCCCGGAGCGGCAGAGCCGGCGAGGACTCCGGAGCCGCAGGCTTGGCTGCAGCGCGCTTTCCTCAGGGCGGCGGCGCCGAGGCGGACCTCCTGCCGTGGCTGGCGTTTCCGGAATGGAGAGCACACGTTGAGTCGCCCTCCCTGAAGGGGCTCGAATGCCCGGTTAATGCCCCGAACGAGATTGGGGCTGGCGATCCCTGCATTCCTTTCTGCTTGGCACTGCCGCCCCAGCTCGCCTCACTGGGTGCCGGGGGTGCCGCGAGGAGCTCTCTTAGCTTGGTAGAACGCCCTCGTTAAAACTTTCTAGGCTGTCTTGTCGGGGCCGGTATCCCGCCCTCGTTTGCCTTCCTAGCATTGCTTTTAAAAGACGAGGGGTGATGGGGTTAGAACGAGAGAAAAAGATTCTGCAGCCTCAGGAAGTGACTGACCTTCCCGGAAAGTTTCCGGGTGAGCCCCGGAGCTTCCCTTAACAGAGGGCTCCCAGCGACGTGAGCGGGAAGTCCGGGCTGTGAAACTGGCTGGATCTTTTTCTGCCGTGGTGCTTGGAACTCAGTGAATTTCCTCAAATCCCTTTCCCCCAGATACATCCTAGTTGATATAATATCTACCGACTTAAAATTAAGTTGATTTTAAGTACTCTCAGTAGGTGTTGCTTAACATTGGGGGAGTCCCTGTACGGTGCTGAGAATTTCCTCAGGCAATAGGAAGCCTTGATCACAAGGGCAAAGGAATGGCCGAGAAAGGCCAGTAAATGTGCTCACAGGAAGTAGAATAATCTCCAGTTTGGTGACAGTTAAGGGGTGAACACTTGACAAACAGGTAATGATTAGTTCATGGAGGGCTGTGAAGACGAAGTTAAGGAATTTGGAATGTATTCTGGAGGGGATTCCAGTCTCTTAGACTTGGTTCTTACAACAGTCCTGTAAAATAGGTCTGTTGTGCCCATTTTAGAGATGAAAAAATTGAGTGTTTCAGAGTTGTATAATGCCCATGATCAAATACTAAGTGGCTGAGCCAGTAGAATTCCAGATTGACTAGGATCTTAATGGCTTAGAGAAACTGAAAGTTTGTAGATGGTCCTTGGCAGTTATGATAGACATTGCTCTAGGCTGCTGTATTTCAAATGTTCTGAGAGTGGCAGTGTTTCACACTTGTTTCGTTTCTACTCATTTTTCAAACTTCTCATAACCTTTGGCAAATACAGTACTTACGTAGTGCAAGATTCCATGGGGTGTTATTCTGTGTATGGTCAACTAGTTGACACACAAGGTAGAAATAGGGCCGTCAACATAGTGACTTGGAGGGCTAGAGGGTTCATTTTTAGCAGTGGGATTAGGTTTTGAAAGAAGTGGAATATGAATACATTACTGATGGATGAACAGAATTTTGTGACGCAAAGATGGCAGAACTAGCATTTTAGCATAGGACTTTGGAAACCAATGAAGTATTAGACAGTTTGGCCACTTAGGGGTGCCAGTCCAACTGCATTTTACAGGAAACCAGGGCCGAGGGAGATTAACTTGTCCAAGATCATGCAGAAAGGTTCTAGTTAGTAGGACTAGAACCCTGGTCTTTGGCTTCCATTCTGCCAGGCAGAAGTTAGTAATGGAGACAAGGTATGAAGAATAGGATGTAGGGCCTGGTTCCTCTAGTGCTATTGACTAGGTAAGTATTTTTAGGCCATTCCTTTAACATCTGGCTACTGTACAGGCTTGTGAGGATCAGATGAAACTCTGTACTTGAAAATGATTTATAAACTGCGAGGGACTTCCCAGAGTGGAAGTAATCCTGCCTGGTGGTCATCAGGCTAGACGATTAAAGAGGCTACTATTAAAAAGTAATTTTCTGTTTCCTTCATATTTCTGTTTTTTTTTTTTTTTTTAAGATGGAATTTTGCACTGTCGCCTGGGCTGGAGTGCAGTGGCGTGACCTCGGCTCACCGCATCCTCTGCCTCCTGGGTTCAAGTAGTTCTCCTGCCTCAGCCTCCCAAATAGCTGGGATTACAGGCGCCCGCCACCATGCCCAGCTAATTATTTTTTTTTGTAGTTTTAGTAGAGATGGGGTTTCACCATGTTGGTCTGGAACTCCTGACCTCGTGATTCGCCTGCCTCAGCCTCCTGAAGTGTTGGGATTACAGGTGTGAGCCACCACGCCCAATCTTCTGTTTTTGGGTGGTTTTTTTTTTTAGGGTGCATAATTGAAAGACACTGCACACGTTTATTTTAAACCTGGTAATTAAGCCAAAACTCACCAAAACAGAACCCTTTTCAACCTAGTGGAACTATGATTTTTTTTTTTTTTTTTAGTTTTTTTAGAGACAGGTTCTTGCTCTTGTTGCCCAGGCTGGAGTGCGGTGGCACAATCATACCTCACTGCGGCCTCTGTCACCTGGGCTCAAGGGATCCTCCTCCCTCAGCCTCACAAGTAGCTGGGACTGCATGCACATGCTCTCGCACCTGCTAACTTTTTAATTTTTTGTAGAAATGAGGTCTTGCTTTGTTGCCCAAGCTAGTCTTGAACCTCTGGCTTCAGGCAGTCTTCCTGGCTCAGCCTCCCAACATGGAACCATGATCTTTAAAAAGCAGAATCCTACAGATATGGCTGCTCCCTGGTAAGGGAAAAGAAAAATCCTCTAATCAACAGGCATTCAGTATTTTCACATTTGTTAAAAGCAGCATCAACATTTAATACTTGCCTGTTTACTACTGGGTCCCATTCACAAGGAGTCAGAACATTGGGTTTTCATAAAATATGGTAAGGTGTTTTTGCAAAAAGAAGCTTTAAATTAAAAAAAATTTTTTTTTGATTCAAAATGGGATGTGTGTTGTGTAAAGTTTATGAAACACAAAAGAATACAAAGAAAAATAGCAGAATCTAAGCCAGGCATGGTGGCATTCACCTGTAGTCTCAGCTACTCAGGAGGCTGAGGCCAGGAGTTTGAGGCTGCAGTGCACTATAATTAGAATTGAGTGTAGTCACTACATTTCAGCCTGGGCAACATAATGAGACTCCCATCCTTTAAAAAAAAAAAAAATCCCGCAATCTTATCACACAGAGAGGGCGACACTTGGCATTTGTTCTGGTCACCTTTGGAAGGAACTTTTAGATCAATGTCTTGCTTCTCTGTGGGTTCTTTTGTGACTCACACCTGCTTCTGGGTATAGTATGACTATAAAGTTGATTTCTTGGGTAAGGTATGATCTATGAGAAGAGGCTTCTAATTCGATGAAGCATTTCAGGGTAATTTTAGCTGGTATACCTTTTCTTTGCCCTCTCCAACCAAACGTGAGAAGTTGAAAATAGAAAAATGTATGCTTTTGAAGGCTTTGTTGTGAACCTAAAATATAACTCAAGTGATTCTGTAGTTTTCCATAAGTGCACTGTCAACAGCTATTTGCTTTTCAAATCCAAACTAGTCTCATAAAACCAATTTGGAGTGTAGTCAGCTTATAATTTGGAAGTTAGAGATGAAAGTCTTAAAAAGCCATGATTTTAGCCATGATTTTAGTCATGGCCTCGTTCTTTGGGTGCTGCTTCGGGATCCCTGGTCCTTATTTGTAAACTGTACTTTGCAGGATGGTATGAATAAAATAAGGCAATGAGTATGTATGTTAAGTATGCAGACAGTAATTGAGAGAGAGGTTAATTATTTCAGTTTATGATTCTTGCATGTTTATTATCCATTACAAGGCTACAACCAAACTGTTTACTTGTAGACCATAAGGTTTTTCAGGGGATAAGAAGGCACTTGTGAGGCTGTCCTCTGATGATACCAGGATCCTTTCCATCTTTAGTCTGTCTTGATGAATGATGGTTAAAAGGCAATGAATATTCTAGGGAACTTGATGCTTGAAAAAATGTAATGAATGGATTGTAATCCCTTCCAGAACCTTAGCCAAGTCTCCCTATTTCAAGAATGAGGATGAAATGTAGCTACTTCCCTGTATGATTGCAGTGCTCCTTGCAGGGTGACCCGGTGCTCAATAGTGGGTCAGCAGTGGGGGACTCCTTCCTCTTTGCTCTTCTACCTTGGTAGGGACACTTCTTTAAGTTGGCCAGATAATGTTCTTCAGACTGACTACATTTCAGATTTAATTATTTATACGATTGAATCCTTGTTAAGGGAGAAAAGACTAACTTTGAAAATACTTTGCAAATACCATACTTCTCTACTGGGCAAGGACAGTAACTATATTACCTTATTACAGACTGTGGCTTGATTTCAGTCTAGTTTCCTTAATGATCTTGGGACATAAATAAGTTTATGTTAGAATCAATTTTTGGAAGCTTTTGAGAGTTTTATATGTTTGGGAAATTAGAGCACCTGAGTTGATGAAATTTCAGTGATAGGAATCAAGAGAAAACCATACTTTGTGAATGGTAAAGTATTATATAAATTACAGTTGCTAATATTTATCGAGTACTTATGTGCCAGGCACTACGGCAAGGGTTTTACATTTACATACTTCTTTAACCCTCCCAGTAACCTTGTGTGGTTTGTTGTCATTCTGCTACTTGTCTCCATTTTACAGATGAGCCGTGGAATAACATAGGTACAAGCCAGAGTCAGAATTTGAATCCAGTCAGATGGGCTCCAGACTTGTGCTTTTAAACACTTTACTACTACACTGTCCACAGCAGATCACTGGGCAAAATGCTGAATTTAAGCATGATATTAATAGAATGTGGAGAGAGATTGGTAAGGGGCTCAGAAAAAAAAACTTGGTATTTGAATCCAGTTCTATTTGACTTCAAAGACCCTGCACTTTCTTTTTTTTTGTTTTTGAGACTGAGTCTTGCTCTGTCACCCAGGCTGGAGTGCAGTGGTGCGATCTCGGCTTACAGCAAGCTCCACTGCCCAGGTTCACACCATTCTGCTTCAGCCTCCTGAGCAGCTGCGACTACAGGCACCCGCCACCTTCCGCTAATTTTTTGTATTTTTAGTAGAGACGGAGTTTTACCATGTTAGCCAGTATGGTTTTGATCTCCTGACCTTGTGATCCGCCCACCTTGGCCTCCCAAAGTACTGGGATTATAGGCGTGAGCCACCGCGCCTGGCCTCCTGCACTTTCTACTCTATCAGGTGTCTGGCCTGTATGATGTCTGAACTTTTCTTTCTTCAAGTGATCAGTGCAAGCAGATAGTCTACAAATTATAAATTAGTTTTCCACCTATTCTATAGTGGATGTTTAGATAAAAATAAGAGAATTTGGGGGCAAGGCATGGTCCTCACACCTGTGATCCTAACACTGGGAGGCTGAAGCTGGTGGATCATTTGAGTCCAGGAGTTCAAGACCAGCCTGGGCAGCATGGTGAAACCCTGTCTCTACTAAAAATACAAAAATTAGCTGGGTGTGGTGGCGCACGCCTGTAATTCCAGCTACTCAGGAAGTTGAGGTGGAAGGATGGCATGACTGGGAGGTCAAGGTTGGATTCAGCTGAGATCATGCTACTGCACTCCAACCTGGGCAGCAGAGCCAGACCCTGTTTCGTTAAAAAGAAAATGGAACCTTTAATGTTCCACAAGCAAAAAGCGGAGTGAAATGTTTTACACATGAGGAGTTGCGGATGGGTTTCCTTGAAGATCTGTCTGAACTTCAGGATAAAGTTTTAAAAAATTTGTTTTTTTAATCAGGTCAGAAGTCTTTCAAGTCTCTCTGTAGCAGCCCCAAGTTACCAGCCTTGAATAAAACATTTATACCCCTGACCAGGTGCGGTGGCTTACACCTGTTATTCCATTGCTTTGAGTGGCCGAGGTGGGAGGACTGTTTGCCTCTGGCAGTTTGTGACCACCCAGGACAACAGAGGGAGACCCCGTCTCTCCAAAATGAAAAAATTAGCTGGGCATGGTAGCACATGCTTGTGGTCCCAGTTACTTGGGGAGCTAAGATGGTAGGATCACTTGAGTCTAGGAGGTTGAGGTTGCAGTGAGCTGTGATCGTGCCACTGTATTCCATCATGGGCGACAGTGAGACCATCTCAAGAAAGAAAAAAAACAGTACAAAAAAAATTTACATCCTGCTTAGGTATTGTTTTCCTATATCTATAAAGTAAGAGGCATAGCATAGGTTGTTGTGAAAGTCCATTCCCTAAATTCCATGATTCATTCAAACGTCCATATTTGCTCATGAAACTGAAAGTGAAGTATCTGTGATACTTTGCAAATTGAAAGACGTGTACATGTTTCAATTCCCCTGATGTTTAATAGTGTCAGGAAGGTTGGGTGGACATTTTATTTTATTTTTTGGTAAATTCTCCTTTGGTGTTTTAATGTATCAGATACTCTTTTACTTTTAAGAGTATGCCTTTTGAGGATAAAGCATATTTGGAATGTGAGCATCATTAAAAACAATCATTTGGTCCCTTTTGTTTTTTGTCTTTTAAACAGATGATTTTGATCCTACTATGAGCAAGAAGAAAAAGAAGAAGAAGAAGCCTTTTATGTTAGATGAGGAAGGGGATACCCAAACAGAGGAAACCCAGCCTTCAGAAACAAAAGAAGTGGAGCCAGAGCCAACTGAGGACAAAGATTTGGAGGCTGATGAAGAGGACACTAGGAAAAAAGGTGAGTGGTTGATGTGAGAGAGTTACTGTTGTCCTAGAAGCCCTGGTTCTATGAGCATTTTGGCTTTTGTATATGCAGTCACCTCTCAGCCTGATTAGGCTGCTCCAGTGAAGTCAAGGCCATCAGTAGGCTGTATGCAGTGGACCATTTTCGATTTCTGATAGGCTTGTTGCAGGGAAGTTCCCATTTAATTCACAAGTTGCAAAGATGATGAAACCTTGCTGTTCCAGAGCTGGTTTTCCAGTTTAACCCATCAGGTCTCTTCTCTAACTTTAACAGTAGTTGTATTTGAGTGTGGGCAGAAAGAAATAGTACTAAGATAGGCAGTTTTGTGTCTTAGCAAGTCTGAAAATATATATGAGAGATTAAAATGATAGCCTAAAGTATTTGGGGTTAGACATCAGCTTTAGTTACCCCTGTGCTGTAACATAGACATAATTTGACTATTAGAGAGAAATGATTCTATAAACATTATTTGTGTCTGTTGAATTTAACTCTGTGCCAGGATAGAGACAGCTGACATTCGCTGAGCATCTGCCCTGTGCTAAGTGTGTTCTACATGTTTAAAACAAACTTGGAAAGTAACTCATTCCTGTTGTAATAAGATAAAATGGATTTGTAAGTAGTTTCTTGAAAAACTTTGTAGCAGAGGGATCCTAAAATATTTCTAGTTTATAACATGGCAGGTCAAATGGAAAATTTGTTGAACAGAGCCTACTCATTAATGGTAGGTAAAATTTCACTGATAACTTGTATTTACTGTGCAGCCTTATTTTAATAAATGTGAAATAATTTGTTAGGCCTTTTGATGATTAATAGATGCAATAAAATGTTGAGCTAGGTGGTAGAATTTAGGTGAACAAGGCATAGGCTCTTAGTATCTAGTAGGGAGATAGATAAGCAAGCTGGTAGTAAGTTCCTCAGTTGGGGTAAGCAGAAGATACTATACAAGCATTCTGGGGATACCTAACCAAGTTGCAGGGAAAGATGGATAAGCTTAGAGAAGGCTTTGGTGGAAGTAATTTAACCAAGATCCTGTGAGATGGAGGTAAGAGGGCCCACAGGAAGGTTTGGAGGTGAGAGACCTCACGTATATTGCACTCGGAACTGAAAGTAGTTCAGTAGGGTTAGAACCAGAAATTGAAGTGAGGAAGGCAAGAAGCAGAAGTGGGAGATAAAGTTGGAGAGTTGGAAATTGTGTTAGAGCTCTGACTTTGTCTTGGGAACAATGAGGAGAGTGATATGGTCAGATTACTAAATAAATATTCTCAACATGGTCCCCTAACCAGATTTTTCCTATAGATCTTTGAGATGACCCACCATTTTGTTTTTCAGAACCATAACTTTTGTGGCCAGGTGCGGTGGCTAGCATCTGTAATCCCAGCAGTTTGGGAGGCGGAGGTGGGCTGATCATGAAGTCAGGAGATCGAGACAATCCTGGCTAACATGGTGAAACCCTGTCTCTACTAAAAAAGATAAAAAAATTAGCTGGGCATGGTGGCACACACCTGTAGTCTCAGCTACTCGGGAGGCTGAGGCAGGAGAACCGCCTGAACCCAGGAGGCAGAGGTTGCAGTGAGCCGAGATTGTGCCACTGCACTCCAGCCTGAGCAACAGAGCAAGACTTGGTCTCAAAAAAAAAAAAAAAAAACAGTAACTTTTGTGATTGTGGAGGGACTAATTAATACTCAGTCAGTCTTTTCTGGTGACTTGAGTAATTGCTGAGCTATGTTTATGTAACTCATAATTTGATGCTTTGCCTTTTAGTTGTTAATGATTATGCATTGGTCTTTTTAGATGCTTCTGATGATCTAGATGACTTGAACTTCTTTAATCAAAAGAAAAGAAGAAAAAAACTAAAAGATATTTGATATTGATGAAGCTGAAGAAGGTGTAAAGGTAGTATTGCTTTCTTGTTGAAGGTAAAATTTGGCCTCTTGCAAGGTTGCTAATGGCTGATGTTTCCCTCCCTTTGACTCACGTCTTACTAGCTGTGCTTTTGTTATTAGCACTTAATTGCTTTTCTTGGGAGTGTGTCTGACTAGGTTCTTAAAGGGATTGTAGTTCAAGGAATTTAAATTTACGTCTTACTTATTGTATTGTGTGCCATTAAAATGATCACAAAATGTCCCTTGTCCTTAACCATACTGAGATTTTTGGCTGCAGAGAACTATTTCTATGAGGGAGAAATCCTTTTGAGCAAATATTCCTTTGGTTTCTTAAACTTTTGGTAACATAGAACATACACAAATTCATACATGTACTTCTAAGCAGCAAAGAATGAACCACAGTGGTGGTTGGTAGCTGATGATAGTGTGGCCTGTAGGCAAACCAGAGTATTCAGGCTAGTTTTATGATCTGATCTTGTGGGTACTTGAGACGCTGTGAGTCTTATTGCCGAATTGATTTCTAATACAAATATCTCAAAATTCTTTTGGACGGGGAGTAACAGGTGGACAGGAAGGTGAACAGGAGGGAGGGTAGGTGGATGGATGAAAGGGGAAGGAGCTGAAGATCTGTTCTCCTCCCTAGAGTTAACCATTTTAAAGATGCTGCTTAGGAATCACCTTAGCAGAATCCACACATCTATTTATAAAACCCAAGGTAATAGCAATACACACTCAGAGAGAGAGAAAGCACGTGCGCACACAACAGCAAACATACACCAAATATCTCGTGCCCTCTACTCAAAATTTTCTTTGGTAAGTAGTTTATTTGCTCAAACTCAAGTGAATAAAGTATATCCCACTTGTAGCAGGAAATGTATACAGTAATTCATTGGGTTTTAGAAATAGTGTCATAATTTTATGACAGTTAATTCAGTAAATATGTAAGTGATTACAGCGAGTCAAGCATTTGAAGCATTGTGTGGTAATTGCTAGAGTACTGACATGAGTAAGATATTTTTCCTGTTTGCAAAGATATTTTGATTCAAGGATAATGTAGAATCCTTGAGAACAAGCTGGTTTTATCTGGATTCATCTTGTTCTCTCCCTGTTTGGGGATTCTCTTTTCTTTCTACTATAGGGAAATTGAGAAAAATGCTCAGATTATAATGAGAAATGGGATTTAAATATCCTGGGTAACAGAAAGTTTTGGTTGACAAGGCTTTGTTGGTTGATTCCTCCAATAGCTTTTATTGGGAGATTAGCTCTAAATAAGTGCTTGAATACTATTGTTGAAGTCATAACATAAGAGGATGTTAGAGGTATCCTGGTCATCAGGATGGACATTCACTTGAAGGGTTTTTGAGATCTTGGGCTACTCTCCCACCTGAATTTTCAGACTATTCCAGGGCTTTTGAAAAGCCTTTAAAAATACTTTTTGCAGACTGGGCGTGCTGTCTCACGCCTGTAATCCCAGCATTTTGGGAGGCCGAGGCGGGCAGATCACCTGAGGACAGGAGTTCAAGACCAACCTGGCCAACATGGTGAAACTCCATCTGTACTGAAAATACAAAAATTAGCTGGGTATGGTGGTGTGCACCTGTAGTCCCAGCTACTCAGGAGGCTGAGGCAGGAGAATCACTTGAACCCAGCAGGTAGAGGTTGCAGTAAGTCGAGATAGCACCACTGCACTCCAGCCTGGGCGACAGAGTGAGACTCCGTCTCAAGAAAAAAGAAAAATACTTTTTGCCATTCTCTGCCTTCTGCTGTGTCTTGGTGTCAGTATGGAAGTAGATCTTACTGGGATAAAATAATAATATTACAGCATAGAAGTTGGCTAGTGCGTGCTAACTTACATTCAGCATTTCTAAGTTCTTATTTATTGACTTAGAGACTGGGTGAGTATTTGGTGTCCTGTTTGTATGGTATGTGGCTAATGGATACCATGGGCAGATTTATTTATTTATTTATTTTTTTGAGACAAAGTCTCACTCTGTCACCCAGGCTGGAGTGCAATGGCGTGATCTCGGTTCACTGCAACCTCCATCTCCTGGGCTCAGGCTTCCCTCAGCCTCCCAAATAGCTGGGTTTACAGGCACCCGCCACTACGCCAGGCTAATTTTTGTATTTTTAGTAGAGAGGGGGTTTCACCTGTTAGCCAGGCTGGTCTCAAACTCCTGACCTTAGGTGATCCGCCTGTCTTGGCCTCCCAAAGTGCTGGGATTACAGTTGTGAGCCACTGCGCCCAGCTGGCAGATTGGTCTTGTAGCCACATGTGGCAGTAAGACTACACAGCCGGATTTGGGATTCCGACTCTGAGCTTTATTTACTCCCAGCTATTCCAGCTTTTCTGCTGGTAAGATTTCTGAAATGACTGTAGCCATTGTCCCAGTTCAGGATGTAGGCACACATCCTGATTAATAGATATTAATTAATAAGTAAGGTTGACAGCGCACTTCAGGATAGGGAGCTGAATAAGCTGGTAGAAGGAAGGAGAAATCAGAAAGCTGGAAACTGAGACTGGCCTTTTCTGCCCTTCTGGGATGTTTATGACTCATTTCTAGGTTTTAATATGCCGTTTACATCCATGCCTCTGGCAGCTGATCTTGGGGTCAAGCTTTACTTTGTCTCTATTTATCACTTGATCCGAATTCCCCATAGCTTCTGCCTTTCCCTCTTTGATAATGTCATCTATTGGAGTGATGCCCAAAGACCACGCCACAGACGGGTGCCGGGCTGACTGTGGTATAATAAAAAATATTTGTTCTTTATGTTCTTGGCTCACAACTGCTAAAATCCTTGGAATCTTCAAAGTGATAACAGGGTCATTGGTATGCTACTGATATGACTGGTGGCTGGGGATCCCTAGACAGCCTTAGGATGGGGGCTGGTCACCAGAAGGACAAAGCTGTGATTTTAGAGGGTTGGGACTTCCAATGGTCCCTCTGCCACCTCCAGAGAGGGATGGTCTGGAAATTGAGTTCAGCCACCACTTAATAATGTAATCAGTTGGCCGGGCGTGGTGGCTCACACCTGTAATCCCAGCACTTTGGGAGGCCTAGGCGGGTGGATCACCTGAGGTCAGGAGTTTGAGACCAGCCTGGCCAATATGGTGAAACCCCATTTCTACTAAAAATATAAAAATTAGCTAGGTGTGGTGGCATGTGCCTCTAGATCCAGTTACTCAGGAGGCTGAGGTAGAAGAATCACTTGAACCTGAGAGGCAAGAGGTTGTAGTGAGCTGAGACCGCACCACTGCACTCCAGCCTGGGTTACAGAGTGAGACTCTGTCTCAAAAAAAAATAAAAATAATAAATAAATAATGTAATCAGTCAGTCATGCCTTTGTAATGAAACCCCTAGACATGGGTTCGGAGAGCTACCATGCTGGTGAGCACAACAAGGTGCTAGGAGGGTGGTGTCCCTGGCTTGGCAGCTCCACGCCTACCTTCCTTGCTACCCCTCAGCTTCCACCCCAATACCTTGTCTTATGCATTGCTTATGTTTGGCTGTTTCTGAGTTGCATCCTTTATAATAAACTGGCAATAGTAAGTACTTTCCTAAGTTCCATGACTCGTTTTAGCAAATTATTGACTCTTGGCAGGGAATGTGGGAACTTCGAGTTTATAGCCATGTTGGACAGAAGCAGGCAGCATGGGGACCCAGTGCGTGGTGACTGGCATCTGAAGTGAAGGCAGTCTTGAGGAACTGAGCTGTTAAACCTGTGAAATCTGATAACTCTGGATAGTGTGTGTCTTAATTAAACTGGAGGACACCTAATTGGCATTGGAGGGTCTGTGTGGAAGACCACCACATATTTGGTGTCACCCAGAAAAATCTTTCCCAGTGACAAAATCACTTAGAAACTTCTTTAAAATACTCCAGAATCCTGTTCCTCCTGAAGATTGTCAATCCGATTTAAACTTTTAAAAGTTTCTCAAGTGAATTTTTTTTTTTTTTTTTTTGAGACACAGTTTCCCACTTGTTGCCCAGGCTGGAGTGCAGTGGCACAGTGGCATGATCTCAACTCAGTGCAACCCCTGCTTCCTGGGTTCAAGTGATTCCTCCCAAGTAGCTGGGATTACAGGTGCCCACCACCACACCCAGCTAATTTTTGCATCTTTAGTAGAGATGGGGTTTCACCATGTTGCCCAGGCTGGTTTTGAACTCCTGACCTCAGGGATCTGACCTCCCAAAGTGCTGGGATTACAGGCATGAGCCAAGGCGCCTGGCCTCTGCCGTGATTCTGACAGTAGCCTGGTTTGGAAACAAGGACAATAATTATAAGATCCTAAGGTTGAAGAATAAAGAGATGAATGAGAGGTAGAGATCCCAAAAGTATTTTGAAGCATTCACAGTTTAAATGGCAGAGTCTCTGTGAGCCAGTTTGGTCCATCTCTGACCAAAGTTATCTGTAACTTCAATTTTGAATATGTGACTTTTTTCCCGCACCAAAATAATGTCAGCCCATGTCAATTTAAAAAAAGAACAGGCTGGGTGTGATGGCTCATGCCTGTAATCCCAGCATTTTGGGAGGCCAGGGTAGGAGGATCTCTTGAGGCCAGGAGTTTGAGACTAGCCTGAGCAACAAAGCAAGACTCTTCATCTCAACAGAAAATGTAGTAAAATAAATAAAAAGAATAGTCCCAGTATCAAATGTTCAGACTCATCTCACTTTCTTAGGATCTTAAGATTGAAAGTGATGTTCAAGAACCAACTGAACCAGAGGATGACCTTGACATTATGCTTGGCAATAAAAAGAAGAAAAAGAAGAATGTTAAGTTCCCAGATGAGGATGAAATACTAGAGAAAGATGAAGGTAATGCTGAGGACCCAGCAGCACATTCAGAGGTTACTCAAGCCTTTGGCCCTAGTCTCCTTGATGGGGGTGGGGGGTGCTTTTATAATTTTTTTCTTGCCCCTTATTTCTACTGCCTGATAATAGAAGCTGAAAGGAAACAGTGTCTGGCTTGATAATGGCAGTTAAAGAATTTGTCAGTTGTGATTACATTAAGAACATACTGAATCAGGCTTGGGAAAATTACTGTAACCGATTTTTTTTTTTTTTTTTTTTTGAGACGGAGTCTCACTCTTGTCACCTAGGCTAGAGTGCAGTGGTGCGATCTCAGCTCACTGCAGCCTCCATCTCCCAGGTTCAAGCAGTTCTCTGCCTCAGCCTCCCAAGTAGCTGGGATTACAGGCACCCATCACCACGCCCAGCTAATATTTTTTATTTTTATTTTTAGTAGAGACAGGGTTTCATCATCTTGGCCAGGTTGGTCTTGAACTCTTGACCTTGTGATCCACCCGCCTTGGCCACCCAAAGTGCTGGGATTACAGACGTGAACCACCGTGTCTGGCCTGATTTTTTGTTTGTTTGTTTTGATTCTGAGTTTTGCCCTTGTTGCCCATGCTGGAGTGCAATGGCACTATCTTGGCTCACCACAACCTCCACATACCAGGTTCAAGCGATTCTCCCACCTCAGCCTCCCACCTGGCTAATTTTGTATTTTTAGTAGAGACAGGGTTTCTCCATGTTGGTCATACTGGTCTCAAACTCTCAACCTTAGGTGATCTGCCCACCTCGGCCTCCCAAAGTGCTGGGATTACAGGCGTGAGCCACAGCACCCGGCCCCAATTTTTTAATAAAATTTTTTTTTAAGTTTTGTTTACAGTTTCATTAGTTTCTAAATGCTATGGGGTCTTTAGAGAACTTTTGTCAGTAGATGAGTTTTATGGATGTTGCTGTTTCTTAGGTGCTCAGAACAGTTGAACTCTTTCCTCTAATTATTCTAACGCATTATTTTATCTTTGGCTTGTTAAATTAAGAAACATTTCTGTATGTTAACTCCTAATTAGAGAGGTCTCTATTAAGGGTCTTTTTGAAAGTCATAATATCCCTGTTTCTAAGGAAAAGGGTTGTGAGCTTTGGTTTATGCGTAAGGCTGTTGTGAATGCAGCTGTGGAAGGGAAGACAAATGTCTTTGAAACTTTCCATTTTTCTAGACCCACCCCCACTTTTGTATGATAGTAGGGCCCACCCTTCATTCTTAAAATCTTTATTATCTGTAGCTCTAGAAGATGAAGACAGCAAAAAAGATGATGGTATCTCATTCAGTAATCAGACAGGCCCTGCTTGGGCAGGCTCAGAAAGAGACTACACATACGAGGAGGTAAGACAAAATCTGTTGTGAAAAGGGGCTAAGCTATTCACTAGTGCTCAAAGAAGAGCAAGATAAATCTTCCTTGAATTGGAAGGGCCATTAAAGTAATGACTGATGGTGGAACAAATGCAGAGCGGTCACACAGCCAGTGCACAGCAGTTCCTGGTGCGCACCCGTGGGGCAGCCTGCCCAGAGTGCAGCAGTCATTGTAGTACTACTGACTGTCCCCACCTGAATTTGCAGACTGCTGAGTGCATTCAGCCCTCTAGGAATCAGGAGGGCAGTGGTGACAGACTAGCTAATTTGGGGCCAGGGTATTCTGGAGTTTGCTAGTTTGGGCTTTCTTGAATCTTACTTTTCCATGTATCATGTACTTTCCCATAGAAACAACAGAATGAGTAGTTGTTCATTCATTTCACTTTGGATAAGGAGTTGCTGAACATCTATAACGAACCAAATGCTGGTTGGGGATGAACCTCTGCCCTCAAGGAGCTCCCAGACTTGTAGTAATGCATGTGTATATTTAATCAGAAGTGAAGTATTTGCTGTTAAGCAATGTGACTCAAAGGGGAACTTTGTACCCCTGCAGTTACTAAGTGTGTTCATGAATACCACTTTATTTTTATAGCTGCTGAATCGAGTATTCAACATCATGAGGGAAAAGAATCCAGATATGGTTGCTGGGGAGAAAAGGAAATTTGTCATGAAACCTCCACAGGTCGTCCGAGTAGGAACCAAGAAAACTTCTTTTGTCAACTTTACAGATATCTGTAAACTGTAAGTTGGTTAATGGAGTACCTTCATCCCAAATACCAGATTCTCAATGCAATTTTAAGAGTGCTAAATGTCCTTATTGTGGACTTCATTATAGATGGAAAGAACACACAAGTGTAGGGGTTGAGGGAGTTCACAGTTCAAGTCTGTCATTTTCTTCAATTCATAAGTCTCGGGGCTATTTTATTTTATTAAAGATACGGTCTGCTTTGTCGCCCAGGCTGGAATACAGTGGAGTGGTCATGGCTCACTGCAGCCTCAATCTCCTGGGCTTCAGCAATCCTCCTGCCTCAGCCTCCTAAGTAGCTGAGACTGCAGGTGCACACCACTGTGCCAGACCAATTTTAAAAAATTTATTTATTTATTTATTTATTTATTTATTTATTTTTGGTAGAAACGTGGGTCTTGCTGTGTTGCCCAGGAGTGCTTGTTTTATTAGTGCATTCAGAGGTGACAGAAATCAACTCATGCTGACCCATTGAGGATGGATCCTAACTAGATGTAGTGAAGAATGAGGAGTCTCAGTGTCGTCCTCAGACAGGAGCCTTGGGAGCCCAGGGAGTGGAAAGGCTCATCAGTCGGTCTAGGACAGGCCTCCCAAGCAAGCAGTGAGCTCAGGGAAAGTGCCTGAATTTGGTGAGCCTCTTCCTTGGATGATCATTGCCAGGACACAATTGATGAAACTGCCTTTGTTAGTTACCATCACATTCTATGCCAGAGTCAGCCCTAGGTTACTGTCTGGGAATGGCTTTTCTCTGAGCTCCTCAGCTGCATGTTTTCTGGCAGGTTCCTTAGGACGACTGACCTTATCTACTCTTTGTTCTTCAGTTTCCTAAGTGATACATGCTTGTTGTAGAAAATACGGTAAACACAAAAGAGAGAATATTCACTCAAAATTTTACTACCCGGAGATAATTGCTTGTTTTCATTACTTACATATATTTAAATAGTTTAGTTTTTTTGGCTAGTGACAGTAGTAGTATATGCTCATTGCAGAAAAATTAGAAGATGAAGACATGCTTAAAGAAAATGAATAATCATCTGCAAAGTCCACCATTAGGAGGTAGATAACTGGCTGGGTAGCTCACGCGGTAGCTCACACCTGTAATCCCAGCACTTTGGGAGGCCGAGGTGGGCGGATCACAAGGTCAGGAATTCAGGACCAGGCTGGCAAACATAGTGAAACCCCATCTCTACTAAAAAATACAAAAAATAAGCCAGGCGTGGTGGCAGGTCCCTGTAATCCCGGCTACTCCGGAGGCTGAGACGGGGAGAATCGCTTGAACCTGGGAGGCGGAGGTTGCAGTGAGCTGAGATTGTGCCATTGCACTCCAGCCTGGGCAGTAGTGTGAGACTCTGTCTCACACACAAAAAAAAAGGAATGGATATTTTTATGGCAAATATTAGCACATTGCTTTCTAGCAAGGTTGTGCCAGTTCATACTCCCGCCAGCAATGTAGGAGCTTACCTATTTTACTATATTTTTACCAGTTCTCACCCATTGCATTTTGGGGAAAAATAGCTTAAAATTGTTGTAGTAGCACCTGCTTGTTGGAACAAGTTCAAACAGTGCCACACTATAGATTTAAAAAATGAAACTATTGAATAGCATTGCTCTATATTTGTGTTTTTTATTTTATATGTATGTGTACATCTTTTTTTTTTTTGTATATTGAGATATTTCTAAAAGTAGAATACACCCTGGAATGTATTTATTTAACCATTCCTCTAGTTGGTGAATATTTAAGATGTTTCCATTTTTTGCTGTTGTGCTACCACGGAACCCTTCTAGACATACACTTTCTTTTAATGGAAATTTTAAACAGGAAATATATATGGATTAATATATATATTTATTAGCCTGTTTGATAACATCACCTAGGTTTGGTGTATGCTGAACTTTTGACACATTTGCTTCAGATTTTTTTACTTCTTTTTTTTTAAACGGAGTCTCTCTCTGTCGCCCAGGCTGGAGTGCAGTGGCGCGATCTCCGCTCACTGCAAGCTCCGCCTCCCGGGTTCATGCCATTCTCCTGCGTCAGCCTCCCGAGTAGCTGGGATTACAGGTGCCTGCCACCTCGCCCGGCTAGTTTTTTGTATTTTTTAGTAGAGACGGGGTTTCACCATGTTCGCCAGGATGGTCTCGATCCCCTGACCTCGTGATCCACCCACCTCGGCCTCCCAAAGTGCTGGCCACTGCGCCCGGCCTACCTCTTTAAAAAGAAAGTTTTATGCTATTTTACGATAGTCTCAAAAACAAAAGAAAAAAAGGTGGTTTTATAGTTATAATTAAGGCCACCTTTGTATGTTTTCCTGGCCCCTTTTTCCTTCCCAGAGGAAGTTGTTATTCTTTAAAGTTGGTGTTTATTGTTTATGTTTTCCATCCTTGTTTCTAGACACTTACTCATATGTATGTAGTCATAAAATGTAATATGGTCTTATGGGCATTGAAGTGTAAACAAGTGGTATCCGGCTTGGCTCACACTTCTAATCCTGGCACTTTGGGAAGCTGAGACAGGAGGATCATTTGAAGCCATGACTTCTGTACCAGTCTGGTCAATGTAGTGAGACCCCATCTCTACACAAAACTAAAGAGTTAGACAGCGTGGTGGCACACACCTGTAGTCCTAGCTACTTGGGAGGCTGAGATGGGAGGATGGCTTGAACTCAGGAGTTTGAGGTTACAGTGAGCTATGATCATCACTGCACTCCAGCCTGGGCAACACAACAAGACCCCATCTCTTAACAATAAAAAAAGTGGTGTCATATACTTTATCTTTATTTCAAAGTTTAAATAAACGATGCAGTGAAATTCACCTAATAGCTAAATAATCACAGATCAAAACAATGAACAGATTTTTTAGAAGTTTGGTGAGATTTCCATGAAAGATAAGGTTTATGTATTTTGATTTTCTTTTTAGATTACATCGTCAGCCCAAACATCTCCTTGCATTTTTGTTGGCTGAATTGGGTACAAGGTAAGAAACTATATATGTTTACATACAGTATTGCTGGACATTTCATAAGAACCTTTCTTGAAAAGGATATGTAACACACTTAGAGAAAATGTTCACCTGATTATTAGAGAAACTTTTAGGCCAGTGGAGGAGTGAAATCACTTTGTTTCTGTGGGAGAGCTTGACTGCTTAGGAATAGGGCACAGAGTTGACATCTGAACAGGCCTGCTGGTGTACCAATGAGAGGACCACAGAACTGCCATGTTTAGACTTTCCTGTTACTAATTTGAAACTCATGAGTCTTTTTATGGAGCAAATATTAGATCTTTAGAGGAATCAGTTTTTTTAAGGTCAGACTATTTTTTCCTAAATTGGTAACAGGCTATTGAAGAAATACAGCTAGGAAGTTGATGAGTGGCACTTTAGAAACCATTGAAACAGGGATCTGTGATGAAATAGGTATTTACCTGTCTTCAGGGCTCACCTTTTGAAGGCACTGAGCACGTCATTCCCACCCATTCAGGAAGGCCAAGATCTCATTGGCCCGTGCCAATGAGTTTGACTACTATCTGGAAGCCTAATGTCCCTTTAACAATAAGTAATGTAGAGTAGGTTATGATAATGCTGACTAATGCATATTGAGCACCTCTTGTGAGCCAAGTGCTTTTTTGGGTGCCATCTCAATTAATCTTCACAATAGTTCTATGAAGTAGAAAGTAATATTCCTGTCTTCACATTTAGAAACAGGTTCAGTAAAGTGAAGTTGTAGTTGGTCACATAGCTAGCTAGCTTAGTGGCAAAGTCAAGATAGATACAATCAGGTCTATCTTTCCCTGCAGCTTGATCACCTAGCAGGCTTGACCCCTGTGCCTCACTGGCAGCACAGAGATAATTAAAGTGTTCTCTTCCTACTCTCTTTAAACTGTTGGGATTTGCTACCCTTGGTGTGGGGTTAAGGAATAATTTACTTGACCGTGGTGGATACATTGACTCTGTTGTAGAATAATTGTGTTTTTTTGTTTGTTTTTTGAGATGGAGTCTCATTTTGTCACCCAGGCTGGAATGCGGTGATCTCTACTCACTGCAAGCTCCGCCTCCCGGGTTCACGCCATTCTCCTGCCTCAGCCTCCTGAGTAGCGGTGCCCGCCACCACGCCCGGCTAATTTTTTGTATTTTTAGTAGAGACGGGGTTTCACTATGTTAGCCAGGATGGTCTTGATCTCCTGACCTGGTGATCCGCCTGTCTCGGCCTCCCAAAGTGCTGGGATTACAGGCGTGAGCCACTGCGCCCAGCGTGTTTTAAATATAAATTTGTTACCACCGTTGTTTATTTGTAACTTGCACAAACTAATGAAGAAGCAAAAGCTAGTGTTGTTTTTTTCTATTGTTAGAATAATCTAGAGGTTTTGTAGAGGTGGGATAAACTATTATAACAAGTTGTGGCCAGTAAACTTACGGTCAAGTGGGTTAAATGGGTTTTTGAGAAAATTCCATTTCTTTTGACAGTGAATGAAATTTCTACATTAAGCATTGGAATCACTGTAGCCTGGAGATTAAGGGTTCCAATCTGTGGAGGAGGAAATTTAACCCTGCCTGACTGAATTTTGTTGTTTCACTTTATGATTTATAATTTTGAATGAATGATTTCTAGCCTAGAGCTTTCCTTTCTCAAAAGTGCCTGTCAACAGTTTCCTGTCAAACAGTTTATCATTAAGTACCATTGACAGTTTCTGGATTGTGATTCAACTATCCTTGTTTTTTCTTGAAACAGCTTTATTGAAATAACAGCTTACAAATTTAAAGTATATAATCCAGGGGAGTTCCACTCGGACATCCGTCTCTTTCGCAAGAGAGAGCGAGCTATTCTCTTTTCTCTTTTGCCTATTAAACCTCCACCCCTGGACACCCCCCCCGCCCCCCTGCCAAAAGAATATAAAAATAAATATACAATCCATGTTTCTTTTTTTGTTTGTTTTTTTATTTTATTTTATTTATTTATTTTTCTTGAGACGCGAGTCTCGCTCTGTCGCCCAGGCTGGAGTGCAGTGGCCGGCATCTCAGACTCACTGCAAAGCTCCGCCCTCCCGGGTTTACGCCATCTCCTGCTCAGCCTCCCGAGTAGCTGCGGACTACAAGCGCCGCCACTCGCCGGCTGTTTTTTATATTTTTTTAGCTAAGAGGACGGGGTTTACACCGGGTTAGGCCAGGATGGGTCTCGATCTCCTGACCTTGTGATCCGCCCGTCCTCGGCGTCCTCCTTCCAAGTGTGGGATTACAGCTTGAAAGCCACCGCGCCCGGCCTGTTTTTTTATTTTGAGATGGAGCTTGTGCTCTGTTGCCAGGCTGGAGTGGCCAGCTGGGCTCACTGCGAACCTCTGCCTCCCAGGTTCAAGAGGTTCAAGCAATTCTCCTGTCTCAGCCTCCCCAGTAGCTGGGACTATAGGCGCACACCACTACACCTGGCTAATTTTTTTGTATTTGTAGTAGAGATGGGTTTTCACCATATTGGTCAGGCTGGTTTCGAACTCCTGACCTCAGGTGATCAACTTGCCTCAGCCTCCCAAAGTGCTGGGATTGCAGGTGTGAGCCACCACGCCTGGCTCCAGTGGTTTTTAATATCACATGTTAAAATTAATATGTATAACTGCTACCACAATCAATTTTAGTATATATTTTCATCAACTATACTTTTAACCATGACTGAATCAAAATATTTGGTGCTTAGAATTTTAAAAAACAAATGTAGCCCCTTTCATGTTTTTGTATTTCTAGTTCTCTCCTTTCCCTTACTTTGTACATGGTATGATTCGTAAAAGTTTTTTTTCTTTTGTTGGATGGACTTCACACACAATGAAGGAATCAGTTTGTTTTAGACTTAAAATCAATTATAAATCTGATTGTTATTTTAAAATCAATTATAAATCTGATTGTTATCACTGGAGATTTAATTGGATTTGATGTTAGTATGGGCACATCATTAGACACAAACTGTTTAATTAAAAATAAATTTTGAGGCTGGGCATGGTGGTTTACGCCTTTAATCCCAAGCACTTTGGGAGGCCATAGTGGGAGGATCACTTGAGTCCAGTAGTTCGAGACCAGCCTGGGCAACATAGGGAGACTTCCTCCATCTCTACCAAAAAAAAAAAAAAAAATTAGCAGTTCACAGTGGGGAGTGCCTGTATCCTAGCTTCTTGGCAGGCTAGGATTGCTTCAGCTTGGGAGATTGAAGGTGCAGTGAGCCATGATTGCGCCACTGCACTCAAGTCTGGGTGACAGAGTGAGACCCCGTGTCATAAATAAATAAATAAATTTTGGGAAACTAAGTAGTATAGCACCAGTACTAGAGTTTATCCTATGCTACTGAATATATTTTAAATTCATTAAGTTTAAAGGTGCTGGAATTTGGTTCTTTTAGAAAAAAACAATAATAATGGAGATATTTTGTTTTCTTTCATAGTGGTTCTATAGATGGTAATAACCAACTTGTAATCAAAGGAAGATTCCAACAGAAACAGATAGAAAATGTCTTGAGAAGATATATCAGTAAGTGTGTAATTAATTTCATTAGATCACCCTGAAATGTTCTCATCAGGCTGCAGTGTTGTAGGAAGATCCATTTGATTGCAGTGAGCTGGGAAAAGCTGGCCTTAAAAGATCAGAGACAAAATGATAGTGAAAGGGAGGTGGCTCTTGACTACTAACTAGGGGTATAGGGAAGGATTTGGATTTTAAAGAAAGCCCAGCTGATTGAAGCTGCTGGTTGATTGTAGGGCTAAAGGCCAAGTCAGAGAAACCTGCCTGTGATTCAGGCCTGGCCATGGCCCCTTTTGTTCCTAGTTATTTAAAATTGGCATGTCTGCTAACACGTTTGAGTGGTTCTCCTGTACACAGAAACAAGAATAAGCAAGCTGGCAGGCTTCCCTGTATCCTGGGGCATTGAGTATCAGCCCATGTTTAGTGCCAGAAACGCCACAGCAGACAGCTTGTGTTTTCTTACCCCTTGGATAGCTGAGCTTCCCTGGTCTGGGTGCTCAGGTAAATTCTCAGACTGGGCTTATGGAGTTCTTTGTAGGAGATACATTTAAGAAGGCAGAAACTTCTCTACCTCACTGTGGCCACGAGGTAACTCTGTGTGTTGCTTTATTTGCAGAGGAATATGTCACTTGTCACACATGCCGATCACCGGACACAATCCTACAGAAGGACACACGACTCTATTTCCTACAGTGCGAAACTTGTCATTCTAGATGTTCTGTTGCCAGCATCAAAACCGGCTTCCAGGCTGTCACGGGCAAGCGAGCACAGCTCCGTGCCAAAGCTAACTAATTTGCTAATCACTGATTTTGCAAAGCGTGTTGTGGAGATGTGGCTGGACAGGTTTGCCATCAGAGTGGATATACCGTTCTATTAAAACAAGATTAAAAGCTGCCAATATTTTGGCGAC
>NW_016803344.1:5357305-5378400 GCF_001698545.2 Rhinopithecus bieti | reverse complement strand
AAAAAAAAAAAAAAAATTAGCAGTTCACAGTGGGGAGTGCCTGTATCCTAGCTTCTTGGCAGGCTAGGATTGCTTCAGCTTGGGAGATTGAAGGTGCAGTGAGCCATGATTGCGCCACTGCACTCAAGTCTGGGTGACAGAGTGAGACCCCGTGTCATAAATAAATAAATAAATTTTGGGAAACTAAGTAGTATAGCACCAGTACTAGAGTTTATCCTATGCTACTGAATATATTTTAAATTCATTAAGTTTAAAGGTGCTGGAATTTGGTTCTTTTAGAAAAAAACAATAATAATGGAGATATTTTTGTTTTCTTTCATAGTGGTTCTATAGATGGTAATAACCAACTTGTAATCAAAGGAAGATTCCAACAGAAACAGATAGAAAATGTCTTGAGAAGATATATCAGTAAGTGTGTAATTAATTTCATTAGATCACCCTGAAATGTTCTCATCAGGCTGCAGTGTTGTAGGAAGATCCATTTGATTGCAGTGAGCTGGGAAAAGCTGGCCTTAAAAAGATCAGAGACAAAATGATAGTGAAAGGGAGGTGGCTCTTGACTACTAACTAGGGGTATAGGGAAGGATTTGGATTTTTAAAGAAAGCCCAGCTGATTGAAGCTGCTGGTTGATTGTAGGGCTAAAGGCCAAGTCAGAGAAACCTGCCTGTGATTCAGGCCTGGCCATGGCCCCCTTTTGTTCCTAGTTATTTAAAATTGGCATGTCTGCTAACACGTTTGAGTGGTTCTCCTGTACACAGAAACAAGAATAAGCAAGCTGGCAGGCTTCCCTGTATCCTGGGGCATTGAGTATCAGCCCATGTTTAGTGCCAGAAACGCCACAGCAGACAGCTTGTGTTTTCTTACCCCTTGGATAGCTGAGCTTCCCTGGTCTGGGTGCTCAGGTAAATTCTCAGACTGGGCTTATGGAGTTCTTTGTAGGAGATACATTTAAGAAGGCAGAAACTTCTCTACCTCACTGTGGCCACGAGGTAACTCTGTGTGTTGCTTTATTTGCAGAGGAATATGTCACTTGTCACACATGCCGATCACCGGACACAATCCTACAGAAGGACACACGACTCTATTTCCTACAGTGCGAAACTTGTCATTCTAGATGTTCTGTTGCCAGCATCAAAACCGGCTTCCAGGCTGTCACGGGCAAGCGAGCACAGCTCCGTGCCAAAGCTAACTAATTTGCTAATCACTGATTTTGCAAAGCGTGTTGTGGAGATGTGGCTGGACAGGTTTGCCATCAGAGTGGATATACCGTTCTATTAAAAACAAGATTAAAAAGCTGCCAATATTTTTGGCGACTGGTTGGTTGGTCTGAAGTCCTTGCAAGACGCTGATGTTCAAGCTGTTGACATACTCATTGCCTACTTTTAACACCTGTCAGAGAAACGTGATATGGGGTAAGGAGGTGCTTTTTTAAAATCGTTCATAGACTTCTGTAAAATGCAAGATAAATTAAAGTTATTATAACAGTGATTCTTTCAATTTGGTTTGTCCTTCAGTTTTCTTTTCTGTAAAAGTTGTGCTTGGTGAAATCAGCAAAAAACCAACCATAGAAAACTGTGTGGGCCTGGGCTCTGACAGTCTCTGTGTCCTTGTCCTGAGAAGCTGGACAGGCACTTCCAGTTTCTGAAAACGGCAGGCACTTCATCTGGGCAGCCATTTCTCTTCTTCTCTGCTTCTCTTGAGATACATAGTTAAAGCAGACACGGCCTCCCACGCGTGTGTGGTGGGACCTTGAGACTTGAGAGGACTGCCTGTTGTCAGTGTCCAGGGAATGACTCCATAGATTTGAATTCTTTTCCCTATGTGAGGATGGTTGCTACTACCTCACCGCCAAGTCCTCCCCAGCTATTACCACATGAAGGAATACAAGGTGCTAGGTATCCTCCTTCCTCGTTGACCACTAAGAGGTCTTAGAAACATAGCCTGTAAATGTGTCTTGTAACTGGCACACTAAGATCCTAGTTGAGCATCTCTGTTGGTGAGGAAGCAATGTAAAACTCCTCCAAGAGGAGTCCAAACAGGGATGCTAGAGGAAGCTTTCTGTTTTCCTAGCCAACTTGTGTTCTGGGTTTGAAAAGACCCACCACAAATGCTTTTCTATTTTCTGATTTAAAAGTTGCTTTTGAATATGACCATGAGAAACCAAGAAATGCTGCTTGTGTGGTGCTCTGCTTCCTGAGGATTTGCTGGAAGGGGATTCTCCGCTGGCACATGGGAGAAGGCCATCTTCTGTGTCTGTGCCGTGATTGGCCTTGTTCTCACTTGCTGAGGATAAGGGCATACACGTTGCTCCTCGCTTTCTTGTTGCCAGACTTCGTACTAAGCAGCCCGGGAGCAGTCACTCAGACCCAAATGTCTTGACCATGTTGTTTTAATCACTGTGACTCTTAATTTTAAAGTATAGGCCAAGTGTTGTCAAATTACCTTGGCTAAAACAGTGGAGGGTGGTGGGTAAAGCAATAGAGGGTGCTTTCCCTCAACCCACACACTGGCTGAACTGCCACTGCCACAATGAACCCAACTGCTGTTTATGTCCCCATTTTCCTTTTTTTGTATCTACACCCACACAATTCCCAATGTTGGATATTTCTACATGAATAAAGCAAGGATCGGTGCCTCTTACGTAATTAGCACTCTGTTGCTTTTGTGTATGTATGTGTGTTTGGTTTATTTATTTAGTGGGACCCCTTAGGGGAAGGAATGATACTCTTCAGTTTGGTGACAGGTTGACAAATAGATTGGTGATTTCAACCCGTTTTAACTTCATTCTCGAAGCAGAGTCTCAGGACTGATGCAGCCCGTTAGTCCAGTTGCGATAACTGACTGAATTGGATTGAAAGCGCATGAAAAGTAATGGGTTGTCCCTAAATGTTATTCAGACACAGCAGCACTAACCTCTTCTGTTTCCACTGTCTCTCACCAAACAGTTCAGCTAAACGAACCTTGCACTGTGGTGACAAGACAAAGGCAATCAAGAGCTTCTGATCAAGAGCCACTTTCTAGTTTTGGAAGGGAACCAGACCATCATTTCCAAAGTGTCTTAGGAAACAATGTTGAGGACTGTTCCTAATTATACAAAGGAAGAGGGGGGTTCAATGGTAAAGAAAAGTCAGAGTAGGCTGGGCGTGGTGGCGAGGCCGAGGTGGGCGGATCACAAGGTCAGGAGTTCATGACCAGCCTGGCCAACACGTGAAAGCCGCATCTCTACTAAAAAGAAACCAAAACACAAAAACTAGCTGGGCATGGTGGCCTATAATCCCGCTACTCTGGAGGCTGAGGCAGGAGAACTGCTTGAACCCAGGAGGTGGAGGTTGCAGTGAGGCGAGATCACCTCCACTGCACTCCACCCTGGGCGATAGAGCCGGTCTCCGTCTCAAAGAAAAAAAGTCAGAGTAAGTGGGTTTCATAACTGCCTGACAAGTCTTTAATGTGGTGATGTGCATTTTCTTTTGTTGCTGTTTTTTGAGATGGAATCTCGCTGTCACCCAGGCTGGAGTGCAGTGGCAAGATCTCAGGTCACTGCAATCTCCGCCTCCTGGGTTCAAGCGATTCTCCTGCCTCAGCCTCCTGAGTAGCTGGGATTACAGGCACCCGCCACCTCACCAGCTAATTTTTGTTTTTAATGGAGATGGGGTTTCACCATTGTTGGCTGGGCTGGTCTCAAACTCCTGACCTCAAGCGATCGGCCCACCTTGGCCCCCCAAAGTGCTGGGATTATAGGCGTGAGCCACCATACCTGGCCAGTGCTGTGCATTTTCATCAGCATGTAGAAAACATGCAGTTGTAGCTCTAGTTTAGAAAACCTTGTTTGCATGCCCCCCACTCCCACCTAGAGAAAGTCTGAAAAGCTTTTCCCCAGGTGTCTACCTGGCTCACTCCCACACTTCCTTGGGTCCCTGCCCACTATAAAGATGGTTTCTCCAGCACACCATAATGTTAAGTGTTGAGCACAGACACTTTTATTTTGTTCACTCATTCATACTGAGAGCAGGCAATGCCTAGAAAGTTGTAGGTGATACGTATTTGAATTAGTTTCTTTCAAGGGAGTAAAAAATATGCAGAATTTTGCATACCTCTCCCCTCACCTGACGAACACAGGACAGGTTCTGCAGGAAAACATGCTGGGCCAGACAGTCTGGAGGAAGTGCTTCTGTGGTATGTGAGGTCCCAGCTCTGCACCTGGACTCCCCCTTCCATATCTTTGCTCTGACAATACTGAGGCTTCACAATTGAACAGAACATTAAATTTTGCAATGTGTTCTTAGAAGCTGGACTTTGTAGCAGGTGAGGTAGGGAGATTGTAATTTAAAATGTTAAATTCCCATAATCCTACCACCATATAACTTTTTAGTATCAAGACCATTTTTCCACATTACAGGCTTCTTAATTTTAAAAGACCACGTAAGAGTCTATCCATATTATGCCATAGTTTGTTAAGTCAGTATCCTAAAGGCAAGTGCTTGCTAATTCTTGATAATGCTGAGCATGGGCTTTGAACAGTCCACAGTGGCAGTCTCCCAATGCCACTGATTATCATCATCCTATATTCTCAGCTATAAAGTGGGAAAATATCCACTTTAAAGAGGTATTGGTAAGATAGTATGTTTAACCCAGGCCTGCCTGGCACATAGAACTATTTTCCTTTTATTGGGCTGAATTTCCAGGATGGAATTTCAGGATCAGGATTGTCTGAGCTCAGGAGTTCAAGACCAGCCTGGGCAACATGGTGAAACCCCATCTGTACCAAATATACAAAAAAATTAGCCAGGCGTGGTGGCACATGTCTAGTGTCTCAGCTACTCAGGAGGCTGAGGTGGGAGGATTGCTTGAGCCTGGGAGACAAAGGTTGCAGTGAGCCAAGATTGTGCCACTGCACTCCAACCTGGGTGAGACTCCCATCTCAAAATACACACATCTCGTGTGTGTGTGTGTAATAATAGATGGTAAGATCTGTGATGGAAGCAGCACGTGGGAGGGCCGTTCTAATTCAGGCCAGGAAGGTGTTTTTGAGCAGGCAACTTCTGAGCTGTTATAAAGGATAACGAGGGTTAGCCAGTGGGGGAAGACAGACAGCATTTGAGGTAGAGACAACAGCACGTGTAAAGGCACAAGCCAGACAGCACAGGTCTTTCCACAACTTATTCCATGTGGCTTGAGACGAAAAGGCAGACTGTGGGAGGGGAGGTGTTGAGAAGAAGGGGTCAATCATATCTCGGATGTCTTCTCTGTCATACTAAGGGGTATGGATCTCACTCAATGGGATGGTGATAAAGGGGATAGCCGAGTAGGAAGAGCAGCAGGGAGACTAGTTAGAGGTTACTGCAAAAGTCCAAGTAAGACACAGAAAGGACCTAAGGTACCAGGGAAAAATTAACAGAGGGAAAAATGGAGCAGTGGAGGAGGCTGACACAGGCAAGTGGGGCTGGAAGAGTCCTTGTGGACATCGAAGTACAGTTATTAGATGGGCATCTGTACCTACTCCCCTGGTGTTCTTGGGGGGAAAATCAGTTAGAGGTGAAGATCATGGAGCCATGAGTGGAGTCTGAAGCCATGGATGACGTCATCCAGGGAGCGCATACAGAGAAAAGAGGGTAGAGAGATGCAGGCACAAGGGAAAGAGTCAGCAAGGGAAACAGGAGTGCTCAGAGGAGAGCCAGGAAAGACTGTTGTCACAAAAACCAAGAGAGGAATTTCAGAGTTGTTTATTCTGACAGGGTCAGGGAAGGTTTGCATCCTGCCTCTACCTCCTTCAAGTGACATGATCTTGGGCAAATTACTCAACCTTAAATTTCAATTTCCCAATTGTGAGGGATAAATAATGTAATGTGTGTACAGAACTTCTAAGACACGAGTAAATGCTACATATATGTATATATGCACACATCTCTTTCTGTAGAGCCTAATGCTGCTGTGGAGGTGGAATACAATTAAGAACACAAAGGTAGCTGAGTGTGGCAGCTTATGCCTGTAATTCCAGCACCGTGGGAGGCTGAGGCAGGAGGATCGCTTGAGCCCAGGAGTTCGAGAGCAGCCTGGGCAACATAGGGAAACCCCCATCTCTACAAATAGTTTTAAAATTAGCTGCGTGTGGTGGCGCACACCTGTGGTCCCAGCTGCTTTGGGAAACTGAGGTGGGAGGATTGCTTGAGCCCACTGCACTCCAGACTGGGCAGCAGAACAAGACCCTGTCTCAAAAAAATTAACACAAAGATAAATACTTTATTGTATGTTTCATAAATAGTTGACCACATCACAAATACATGTGTAAAAGACTTACAGGCAAGGATGAATGAGACAGTCTCTGGCCTTAAGCAGCTTCACTGCATGGTCAGGAAGATGGAAACGCTGAAGGTGGAGTTTGAGGGATGAGGGGGCTTAACTGTTAGAGACTAGAGGACGGGGAAGAAAAAAGGTGCAGGTCAGGGATAATGGGTAACCCTGCCCGTTTCTGTTCCGTGCACCCGGGAGAGCCAAACCCATGCACTTGTCCAAAGAGGACCCAGCTACTGCACCTCTGCAGAAGGACAGGTCATCTGGGCTCCCGCAGGAGGTGCAGTGAGGGGAGGTGTGCATGCCAGGAGCCTACACATCAGTTGGCGGGAGGTGTCCATTCACTCAAGTGCAGAGGGCCAGCTGGGTTGCCCTACGAGGCTTAGTGACCAACCGACACACCACTCTTGACTATAACTCAAAAGATGCTGGAACATCAAAAAAATGCCTTCTTGCCATTATCTTCCTTTACCTCATTTTTATATTTTATTCATTTTCTCCTTGTAAGATGCCTGAAATGTTTTGGAACAAGGTGGGTATGAATAAGTAGAGGAAAAAAAAGAGGAAATTATGGTCTGTTACTTTGTTCCAGGGAAAATCACCTGAATCTGCATTGGATTAGGTGGTGGTAAACGTTCTCATTTATTTTCATAATAGGATGTGGTCTTTTGGTTTTTAGATGAGAAAGATGAGGCTCAGAGAGGCTAATGATTTGCCTATGGTCACACAACAAATAATTTGGTTAGGAACTCTGTCCAAACCAGGTTGGAGTGCAGTGACGTGATCTCAGCTCACTGCAAGCTCCGCCTCCCGGGTTCTCGCCATTCTCCTGCCTCAGCCTCCAAAGTAGCTGGGACTACAGGTGCCCGCCACCACGCCTGGCTAATTTTTTTGTATTTTTAGTAGAGACAGGGTTTCACCGTGTTAGCCAGGATGGTCTTGATCTCCTGACCTCGTGATTCGCCCGCCTTGGCCTCCCAAAGTGTTGGGATTACAGGCGTGAGCCACTGCGCCCGGCAACAAAATCTATACTCTTAACCTAGTCCTATGAGCAGCACAGCAAGCTACTGAACCTCTGGGCCTGTGTCCTGGTTACTGTTATAACAAATCACTCTGAATGTTAGCATCTGCAAACAACATTTTATTCTCTCTCGTCGTGCTGGACTTTGAATGGGATCATTGAGGCAGTACTTACTTTGTCCTCAGACAGTGGCTGGGCTGGAGTCATCTTGAAGCCTTCCTCACTCATGTCTGACATTTGATACTGCTGTCAGCTGAACATGTACACGTGGCCTCTCTGTGTGGCCTGGGCTGCTTCACAGCACGGTGGTTGGGTCCCAAGAGATGGTAAGTGGAAGCTGCTAGTGCTTAAGTCCTGGACTGGGAGACTGGCAGAGCACCACCACCATCATATGCTATAGATCGGTCAGAGTTTAGATAAAGGCGAGGATAGAAGGATAGAGATGCCACCTTTACTTGGGGCCATGCTTTTAAATCTCATCTACAAAATCTATAGAATAGTCATAACCACACAGTGAACTCCTGATGTTTTTGTTAACCAAGGCTTGTCCTCCTTTTGGGAATTCTCTTCTCCGTCCCTCTACCCTCACAGGCCCTATGGCCATTCTCTACCACTACTTGGAACCTGCCTTAAAACCAGATTTTTTTTCCTTGAGATAGGGTCTCGCTTTGTCATCCAGGCTGGAGTGCAGTGGCAGGATCATGGCTCACTGCAGCATTAACCTCCTAGGTGCAAATGATCCTCCCACTGTAGTCCCCCAAGTAGCGGGGACTACAGACACGTGTCACCATGCCTGGCTAACCAGACTCTTGAGGGCAGCTTTTGAACCCAAGTCCCCGTGTCTGAAGATCCATCCATGGACTTTACAATTTGTTAGCCAATAAACTTCCACTAAAGCAGGACTGAATTCAGTTTCTGTAACTTGTAACCAAAAGTCCTTACTACACCTACTGAGGTGGTTATAGAGATTAAATAAGTATAAAATGTGCTTTTTGACAGCAAGTTTTCAGGAAATGGTTTACTGTTATGGATGAAGTTTATTATGAAGAGTCTGGCTACTGGTGGAGGGATTTTGATTTGCCTAAAACCTCAATGAATCTATGATCTGGTTGGGATGAAAACCAAGGATGCCTGGCTCAGAATCTTTTGCCCTGTTCTGCCTTCTGTATTTCTGTGGTCTTGTCAGACAGGCCCACTGCATATAACATCCTATGGGGCAGGTTATGACCTTATGGGTCAACCTGGCCAGGGCTGGCAAATACCTGACACTCACGTGCCCACAATTGAATTCCATGCCCATAAGAGACATTGCCAACCTATCACATCAGTATTTCCGAACAGTCTAAAAATTGCTGCAGATCCTCAAAAGGCACTCCAGGCAGCCACTACTAAAAGTTCTCAGCCGGCAAATGAATTGAGACCTGAGGTAGATTTTTAAAATATGGCCCTATTTTGAAGCTCCTCCTGTTAAGAAGAATTTGGGCTTAGCCATGTGACTTTGGCCAATGGAACCTTAAAGATACGACATAGCAAGATCCTCAAAAGCACTTGACACTGAGCTTGTGTTCTCTTGTGGCTTTTGGAACTCAGCCATGATGTCTAGAATCCTGGGTCAGCCTGCTAGGTGCTGGAACATGTGGCCCACTTGCCCAGCCAACCACCTGACATGCGAGGGAGGCCATCTGAGACCAGCTAGTCCACAGCTGATCTGCCAGTTCACTTCAGCCACGAGGGTCCAGATAAGAACCGCCACACTGAACATAGCTCAAATTGCCAAGCCACACAATCGGGAGCTAATGTTTATTAAAGCTACTAAATTTGGGGGTGGTTTGTTATACAACAGTCAGTAACTGAACAAAGGCCCATTTACTATCCCTGATCTGGATCAACCTTTCGTTTTACAGCCAAGGAAACAGACCTAGAAAGGAAAAAGACTTGCCCAGAGTCATCAACCTGGCTGGCAGCAACAGGGGGAAAGCCCCAGGCCCCTTAGCTCACAATCCAGTATACCCACTGGCTGCTCTATTCTTTCAAGATAGCTGTGAGGATCAAAAATGAGGTTTCCCATCTTGAAAACATCTAAAGACTGGTCCTTTGGGCAGAATCTGGTACCACATTTATTACCATCTCCTTTTGGAGTTTTCAGATGTTAGAAAAATGACAACTGTTGCACAGCAGAATGGATGTTTTTGCTGCCCCAACTCGGTGGAACGGCACGTGTATGCAGTGTTGGAAGTGAACCTCCTACCCGAGGGTCCGGCTGTGCTTTCCCAGGGGCTGGAGCATCCAGGGGCTTTTCTGGAGCACCTGGATGGGACTCTTATTCTCCTTGTCCAGCCTATGACCTGGTGCCAGCATGACTAGGCAAGGCCTTATGGGTAGGAGTGAGTAGAGCTGATGCCTGCTACCCCTTAAAGTGTCTTCCCTGCTTTTCTCACGGTCCTCCAAGCCTGGCATACTAAGGAAGCCCATGGTCACAAGCCCATGATCAACTTGACCGTCAAGCTCTGAGAAACACCGAGTTCCTCAGTAAAGCACGTTTGGGTAGGGCCTGCAGCAGGCATAGAGCACTAGGCTCTGGGGGCACAGGGATAGTGCCCTAGTGCTGTTATGCCCTCAGTGAGAGGTTCATTCAGCTCTAAATCCCGTTCTTTGAACTTTGCCCAAATTCTAATACAGGCTGGCAGCTGTCCCCCATGTTTTACAGATGGGGACACCAGGAGCAAAGGGCAGTAATGACTCGCCAGGGTATTGAAATGGGTGTGCTAGAGCTGACTCTGGCCTTCTGGACAAGCAAAGATGTGGGTACGTGGATTGGTGAAGTATGTTCCACTGAGAGCTCTTCAGGGAGATGAGGCACTCGTTGTGGACCGAGCCCCTTCCTCCGTACACCCTCTTCATCTCTCCAAATTGAAGCCTTTGGATTTGACTAAGCTGGGCCAAGTCCCAGCCCAATTCCAAGGGGCCCGTTTCTCACCCCATGCCTGGATCTCATGGCCTTAAGGTCTCAGCCTCCACCATGGGCTCCTGAGTTTGCAGATCTGCTGGAGTCCTTACTGAAAACTCCCCGTTTCAAACCAACCTGATCTACAGCCTCCAAGGAAGGTAGATCCTCCAAATCTCAGCTCTCTCCCTGCTGCCCAGGGTCCCTAGCAGGCAGACGTATGGGGACTGTGATCCTCCTGGGGCAGCTAATACTCAGGCAATGGCCAAGCAGGGATTGGGGCCTTTGGCTCAGGTATGAGGCCAGAACTCTGGCCGCCTTGGGGCTGGCCTAGTCAGGCCCCAGCAGAGCTTGGGAAGACCAAAGCGCAGAGCTACACTGGGACCTCAAAAAAGTGCTGGCCTGCCAAGGATGACAGGCAGGAGGACTGCTCAGTGAGAGAGACATGGACAACAAAGACTTCCCTGTGGAGTCTGAGCACTGCCCAAAGCCTCCACCCTCTACCAAAACCTAGAGC
The DNA here is from genome assembly GCF_001698545.2 of Rhinopithecus bieti. Lineage (NCBI taxonomy): Eukaryota > Metazoa > Chordata > Mammalia > Primates > Cercopithecidae > Rhinopithecus > Rhinopithecus bieti. The sequence goes on along the minus strand of NW_016803344.1, from coordinate 5,367,629 downwards.
CAAAGCCCAGGGGGAAGCTTCCTTGGAGGCTGTAGATCAGGTTGGTTTGAAACGGGGAGTTTTCAGTAAGGACTCCAGCAGATCTGCGAACTCTGAGCAACACGTAAAGATGGAGGGAAAACCTAAAGCCCTTTCTGATGATGGGATTGAATTTTGTGTTAGGGGAAGGCTTCCAGAGGAGAGAACGAGCAATTAACGAGCAGTCGGACGGTCTGCGAGACTTCTTAGAGGTGGCGACACCACAGCAGCAGCTTCATCCTGAGCGGCTATTTCCCAGGTAGAGAAAGTAGGAGCAGGAAGAGTGCGTGCCAGGCCTGGAACAAAGCCTGTTTCTGGGTACTGCCCTCCCACAGTTCCATATCAACGAGACCAGCCTAAGTGGCCACATATGAATCCCGCAGCTCACTGGAACACAGTGGGAACTTGTAACCTACGAGTGATCAGGAAAAACAAAATTGCAGTGGCAGCTGATTCTCTCTTGGGAACTTGAACGTGGGGAAAATGGATCCATTCATTGTGGGGAGTTAAGGGGGAAGGAGGTGACATTAGCAGTACACAATGAATATGTATAAGCAGCACACGTTTGAAGGAACCTGGTTGATTAGAGAACAAATGTCTAGACAGGTGGCCCAAGACAGGGGCAGACAGGCTGTGTGTCTCTTGATGCAAACTTCCTACTGCTTGCTGTCAGTGGAGTGCAACTCTATTCCTTGCTACCAAACCTGCCTGGAGTGTGAAGAACTTGTGTGGTTTGTGAGGCTGAGATGTAGGCTTTGTGTCAGGGGCAGGAAAGGGGTGGTGACAAAAACAGGAGAGGCTGGAGTAAGCAGGATCTTACACCCCACATTCAGGAGGAAGGGTTTTGTCCTGATGATGAAGAGTCAGTAAAGGGATTTTAGGCAGGGAAGGGATACGTTTCAGAAAGACGGCATGGCTGCTGGGAGATGGTATAGGGCAGAAGCAGGAGATTGGGAGGCTGGTGGGAGGACAAAGTCCAAGTGAAAAAATTATAGTGTCCTAAGTCAGAAGAGAGAAGGTACATAGTGGCAGACTCTAGAATCCTTTTAAGAGCTGGGAAAGACCAGACTTAGAAGCTGGGGAAAGAGATAGGGTCTTGACCTACTATGGAGTAAACCAAGTGGGTCACAATTGCTTGACACTTCAGCCAGCAAGCTGCTCATGGGCCAGCATATCCAACCCTCCCCAGTGGCCCCACTGGCCATTTTAATCACCCCCAAGGACACTAAAATCCAGACGGATCAGTATTAGGCACCCCAGACCAGCTTTTTGGTGGGCAGAAGGGCTGGGATATCTTCATGAGAAAACACAAATCATCCCATCTCAGAGCAGGTTGGGATCCAATCTCTTTATTGTCAGGGTCCCCTCCCTGTGGCCCCCCGCCAAACCTATAGAAAAAACCCAAGCCTGGGAGTGTCCTGGGGAGGGGAGGCAGTGTGGGGAAACTCCTGTGCTCTACCCTCTGGCCTGGGCAGTGCAGACAGGGAGGGCTCATGGGGAAGGAGTAGGCCAGTAACTCCATCTGCAGAGGACATGGCACTGGCTGGGATGCGTTGGGGGAGGAGGCACCTGCTGCCAGCTTTCCTCTGGTACCCGCTGGGGGGTGGCATCCAGGGTTGGGTGCCCGGCTTGAGGCCTGGGGCAGCGATGCCCTTCACCTGCTGGTGGCCATTGCTCCTGTCAGGCTGAGAGAGAGAGAGACAAAGAAGAGACTAAGGCCGAGAGGAAGAGACCCTGGTGCTGATAACAGGGGTAGGGAAGAAAGGGTAGAATGATGTCTGGAGACAGAGATACTCTTGCACTCTGGCTGTGGCCTCATAATTTCCTGGCCATGTAACCTTGGGCAAGTCTCACCTGCTCTTTGAACCTCCATTTCCTCACCTGAGCCCATGTAACTCACCTGTGAACTATTTTAACAAGCTTTGGCAAGCATCAGGCACAAACGGGTATAGCAGGATGGCTGGATATGGAGGTTTGTTTGCATTCCAGACAAAACAAACCAAGAAGTTCCAAAAGAAGACTGCAGCATATGTAGAATTTTCTAAAGTTCTTCTTGAGGCCTTTGCTGGTGGGATATCTTACTACAGCATAAATGTGTCATCTATCCAGACACCTCCCTTGGAACACTGGTGTTTGTGACCTTTCTCCACCCAAGCCACCCCAAAGGAATGCGTCAGAGAGTAGGCAGAGCTAGGTGTGGCCTGGCTTTCCTTCAAGGTAGGGCAGAGTAGATGGTACAGTGGCCAGAGAGTCGGCTTTGAAGCCTAACACCACTGGGCTGAAATCCAGGCTCCATCAATTACTACCTTATCTCCCTGCCCCCGTTAGTATCTGTTTCCACATCTATTATATTGGTACAATCATCAGCTTGTGGGACTGAAGATGAACTTAGAGAAAGCAGGTGTAGCTCCTGTCATACAGGGCATTTCCTCCCCATGAAAGAATCAAATCCCAGCCCCTAAGCCTGACACATACATCCTTCACAATGACCCTCTGATGCTAAGCAGAGTCCTCTACCAACTAGGCGGGCACTGCAGCCACAGGAGGCTCTTGGCCTCACCACATACCAAAGACTGTCACAGCTCTGTATGGCTAAGGCCATTCCCCTGGTGTGCAACATTGCTCCCTCAATCACTAGCAGGCTCAGCTACACATCATCTCTTCCATGACCTGGCCTCGCTCTATTGTTATCCTACTCACACTAGGTGGTAATGGCTTATATCTTCCTCTACCAGACTAGGAGCTCTCAAGAGCGGAGACAGGCAACACGGCTGAGTGTGCTGAGGGAAGGAATCCTTGCTAGGTGGGCCCAGCTGGCCCATCTACGGCACCTGCTTCCTCAGCATGGCAAGCCCTAGGAATGAAGGGGTGTGATGGGATGGCTAGATATGGAGGGGACTTCATTCTTGGGCACAGTCAGTGCTACCAGGCCAGGTATGCTTCATGACACTTCCTGCACAATCCAGGGAAAAAGCAATAACCTCCACTTCACTGCTTCCCCACCCTCTGCCCATCAGGACAGGACCCCTGTACCTGCTTACTGCAAGGCCCCATCATCCGCGTCTGTGTCCTGGCTGTGTTCCTGATAGGGAGGAGGTAAGAGAGACCACACATCACTCACTGCAGCTCTGCCCTGAGCCATCTGTCCAGAAAAACTTCAGGGTCCAGAGAGCATCTAGAGGACACAGAAGAGGCAGGAACAGCCAAGGGGAATGACTATGGGACCAGCCAACAAAGCTGGCTTGGAAGCTTGTGAGGGTGGTCTGAGGACCCCACACAGGCCAGTGAAGGATGTTCTGGGAGTCGTAGGAGCCCCATTTCTGTGCATAGACAGCCTGCACTGGAGAAGACTGAAAGCCTCATAGACTGGTGAGCTCCCCATCCCTGGCGGCATCTAAGTCTTTGTTAGAGCCTTTATGGACACTGCTATGCCTGAGCAAATAAGATGAAGGATCAGGCTACACTGAAAGGAGAGATGAGTTGGGCATAAGGCAGACCTCCTAACTGTCATGGCCATGAGCCCATCTGTTCTCATGATAGAACCTAGCAGTGCTGAAAAGGAGAAAGCTGCAGACCCAGCAAGTCAGTCTAGACTCCAACCCTGTTTCAGTCCCTATGAGCTGATGCCCTAAGCACGTCACTCAAGTCTTTGAGTCTCAGTTTCCTCACAGGGTAAAATGTGGCAACAGAATACTCTGCATAGTACAGGGCTCTTGTTAAGGTTATGTGAAGTTAGAGAGTATGGTCTGGGTCTTGGTGCTGAATGAGAGTTCATTAAGTAAATGAGGAGCAAGTATACAACCCGTATCCCACAGACTCAGAGTTTGGTCTACCCTCCCACTCAACATAAGCTCCTTGTCAAATGGCCTCCTACCCTCAGCCTGAATAGTTCCAGTAATAGGTGGGGAGCTCATTCCCTTATGAGACAGCTTTTGCTTCGTGCTTGAGCAACAACGGCTTTTAGAAAATCCTCATGTGAAGGTGACAACCACCTCCTGGGTGTGGCCTCCATAAGCCACCCCAGCCCTGCTCTGACGCTCTGCAGGCTGTGTGTGCTCTTATGTCCGAATCTCCCCTTCTCCAACTCATGCGGAAACCGGAGGCCAGAATGCGTCTGCACTTACGGGAGGTCTGCCCTAGGCCTCAGTGGCACTTCTGATGGTGTCTGAGATAGGCAAGTGCCCCCTGCTCATTCTTCCCTCTTTCCCCCAGGACCAGAACCCCTGGGAAGGAGAGAAGAGGGAGTTCACAGTGGGGGCAACCAGTTCAGGCTGCCCGTTGCCCTGCTGGTCTCCTGAGAGTAGGAGCGCAGTCAAGTCCCAGTTGTGCCCCTGGCCAGGCCCTCACCAGCTCTTCCTCGCTGTGTGTCAGCAGCCCCTCCTCATCGCCGTCGTCTCGGGTCCGTACTTCTCCCTGGGGCAGGCCTGCCTCAGAAGTCGTGTTCTCTTGGGGGGCTGGTGGCCGACTGCCGCTACCGCCACCACCACCGCCGCCACCGCCGCCGCCGCCGCCACCACCACCACCGCCACCGCCGCTGCTGCCACCACCACCACCGCTGCTGGCACCACCTCCATCACCCTTCTTCTTGCCATCTTGAGGAGAAGGGGTGGAGGAGGGGAGAATAAAACTCAGCCTGGGGCAGCTGCCTAGGGCAGCACCTTAGCAGAAGCTGGCCTCAGCATGGTGAGTGCAGGTGGCTCGGCATCTGCAGGGCCACTCTAGCTCCTCTCCCATGTATTATTTCCCCATGCTCTGCCCTGTGCCCTGGTCATGGAGGTGGGTGAGAATCCTCAGAGGCTGACCTGGATTGGCCTTTTGCTCCGCAGCGATCTGCTCCAAGCGGCTCAGCAGGGCATCGATATTGGACTTGATCTGTGTCAGCTCCGTCTTGATGGCCTGCAGCTCACTGCTCTTTACTGGGAGTGGAGGGGGGACAGGGCTGTCATCTATGGGGCTAGAGGCTTGACAGTAGCATAAAACCTCAGCCCTGTTCTTTCAACCAGGAAAGCAGTTATTATTATTTTTTTCCCTACTCAGGGAAAAGGCCTCCTCCTTAGACTAACTGGCATCCATCCCTACAGTGACAGTGAACACTTCTGAACCTGGCTTTTTCTCCCGGTATCTCAACTCTGAAAGGGACCAAGGAAAGACAGGAGCACAGGTGTGTATGTGTGGTGTGCTCTTCTGTGCATACCTGAGCAAGAACATATGTCTTCTGCAATCTGAATTCCTGTGTGCTTAGTTAAGCAGTATGTGTGTACCAGAGTGAATGTGGAGTAGTGGGCCTGTGTAGACCCGTCCTTATCCTTCCTAGAGGAAAGATGGCATCATTTCTTCACTGGGCACCATATCCAGCACTGGACCCTCTGTACCCTACCCAACCCACCCCCTCCTCCTAAAACAGCTGTCTCCTCATAGAAATGCATGAAAATACTTGGTTGTGTTAGAGCAGCAGAACTGTGGAAGATTTGTTCTTTTATCTATTTTCCAATGTAAAAAAATGTGACTCTATTATTTTGCTAATGATAAAAAAAGATGATACAGTTACTCACACTTGATCTTGGCTGAGCCGGTGGTGATGGCTGTGGAGCGGGCAAAGAGCTTGACAGGTATGTTAGTTTTGACACGCCGGACCAAAGGGACTGTGACCCGGGGTCGCTTCACAGGGACTGCCCTGGGCACCGGCACCGGCGACAGACGGCCCCGGTAGTCGAAGAGCCTGTGAGGGCAGATGGGCCAGAGGCTGCAGCATGGCTTGTGGCCACCAGGCAGGTATTGCAGCTCCAGCTCCAAATGTGTGTGGCTGGTGAGGGGCTGGGAGGCCTACACTAAACACAACTCTGCAGGCTCCCAGCTAGCCCTGGAGTGAAGAGGAAGGGCTTTTCGGACCCTGATGGCTGTTGGGATCCTCACGACCTCACTACAACCTCTCCAACCATCCAGGCCAAGTAAGGGCAGGCAAGGCAGCAGGTCCCCTGACACCCAGGCCTGCTCTATTACATGACCTGACTTCTGCTTGGTCAACTGCCACCCCAACCTCTGCTCAGAGTTTGCAGCAAATCTCAAAAGCAGCACAAATCCCCAGCTAGGAATAGAGAGGTATGGAAGTGGGGGTCAACTGATCCTGCCTAAGCCTCAGTTTCCCCATATGCCAAATGAGGACAGCTACCCAAATTCAGTGTCCACCCAAGGGTACAGCATGAAAGAATTTGGTTAAAAACACACTTTAGAATGTGTTAATAGATGAAAGGTCAGGGTACTGAGACCCTCAGCTCACGAGGCCATGACCTCAGAGGCGTAAGACTGAAGTCTAAGCCTTTTCCTTACTTGACCTCCTTAATCACCACACCCTTCATGCTCCATTCCAGAGACAAAGGCCAGCGGCCTGCGACAGTATCAAGGTCGGGCAGCTCAATCAGACCCCCCAAGGCTCCCAGGCTGTGCATTGCTCCCAACCAAAGTCATCTCCCAGCCCTCTCCCGGAGGGCTTCCTTTCCAGCTGACCAGGCAGAAACTCAGTAGGCTGAGAAGCAGTCTTTCCCACATCTGCTGCTACACCTTTTTCAGGGAATTGTGGCTGTAGGGGGTATACTCCGTATCATTTTTCCTGACAATAGCCAGGAAATCTGTCACCAGTGGGCCAAAGCCCCATTCCTTGAGGCTCCTTTGTTCAGGGAGCCCCTCCCTGGAGGTGGTGATGGCTGCAGATGGAGAGTCTCTGGGAATGGATCCAATCCCAGACCCTGCATTTCTGCCCCCCAAGGGGAGGGGACGGCTCTGGCCTTGGTCAGAATCACTGAACCACAGAATCCCAGAGCTGGAGGAGCCTGGAGAGATCACTTGGTGCAAACCCATTTCACAAACTGGGAAGGGAATTTGCCCAAGGTCACACAATCCATTCAGTGGCAGAGCTGAGATTAGCACCTAAATCTTCCAACTCTCAGGGTATTTCCCATACACCACACTGTCTCCTGAAACCATTCACAGGGGGTTGGGGTGGACGACTGGTACTCTGAGAGGCACTGTTCTTCTTGGGCTGCCTGGGGTGGGCTAAGATGGACAGAAGGAGAGAAGGAGGTAGGAGGAGAGATTTGAGTTAGTCTCTACCATGATTTCTACTCAAGAATGTGGCTAGTGCTGTTGTAGTGGGAGCCCACAGCCTCCGGGCTGGAGTCTGGGTAGGGCTTGGGAGTAGAGGGTAGGCCACAGCCCATCAGGGACTAATCAGACTTCCAAATGGCTGCTGGCCTCTTGTCTCTAAATATAAACCCAAGAGGCTTAGACTGAGCTCTGGGGTTCCTACCAGCTGCTTGGGTACTTCACAGAGGGAAAGGCTCAAACTCCCTGCAATCAGCGCTGTACCCTGTTGTGTATTCCAACTGGCCACATTTATACAGCTCTTGGCTGTACAGTCTCCTTGAGTCTCAACCAAGGACAAAAAGGAAAAAGGGTAGTTAGCGTGGTAGACAGTGTGCTATGGCAGTAGGAGCTCTGGCCTGGGTATCTGCAGAACAGGACCCCAGTCTCAGCTCTGCCACTGACTGGCGGAGCAACCCTAGGCAAACCTCTGGGCTTTGGTTCTCATTTGGAGAACTGAGTGGGCTGCACCAACAATCTCTCAGGACCCTTCCAGCTTGGCTGTTTCACGCCTGGGCACGCCCCTCCCCTGCTCACCTGTCGTAGAAGTCGTCCCGGTAGTAATCATAGTCAAAGATGTAGCCACTGGGGAAACAAAGGGGAGAGGGCTGGAGCTTAGGGACGGCCACTCAGCCCACTTTCCACAGGCCCTCATCTCCAAACACCTCCCCAAGTTCTAGACTCAGCACACTGTCACACCAGCATTTACTCCCTCTGTGGAAAGAGAGAGCCATCCCACCCAGACAGACAGACAGACAGCCCCACCTGTATATGGCAGATGCTGCTCTCTTTAGCCCCTTGGGTCTGTCAGGCTTAGGCTCTCCAGCCATGTTGATGTCTGTGTGGAGGGAGAAGGCAGAGTTGGAATGCTAGCATGACAGTAGTGTGCCCACACCCATCACCCTCATGCACACACACAGCAATTCATGTGCTTACATGGTATACACATGGATTCTGCTCACTGATGGCGCCAACAAAGGTCTTCACACATCTAGTCTTCAAACATTAGATTCATATCCAGATATCACATGGATATGCCTGTTTACATGTCCGTACACTTTCAGATCCATTCATACACACTCATAAACATGTCCTCCCCCACCCCACCCCACCCACACACATGTCGAGTATTCCCATACACATTCTGAAATACACTCATGTAAATGCATAACACTTCAGCTACATGGGAACACATACATAGAGCCACCCTCACACACACGTTCACATATCCAGGTAAGAAAATCACACACAGATAATGTGTACTCTCAAGTACACTCAGTATAGACAACTACCCACATGCAAATGAGCCAATGCACATTCACATAGATGTTCTACCAAACACCTTCATGCCTAGAATAATGCTTACTACATGAAAAGGTCTCAATAAATACCTGGTAAATATATGCGTATCTGCTGACACATTCAAATATATTCTCTCTCACACACACACTACACCTACACATACAAAGGTATGTGTCCACATATCTCCACATGTTCAGTCAATCCATATACTTCTTGTTCAGGAAAAAAACACATATAGATACTCCTTTTCAAACATACACATATACACAGGAGTAAATGCACATACATGAACACCGTACATACTTCAAGAGAGACCACTAGCATAGTCTATCACATGGACGTGACACCAAAGCCAAGCGTATTCGCATTGTCCTTGTGCTCCCAGACCCTCCTGCTTGCTCTCAGAAAGAGTTCTAACCTAAGGGATCTGCACCCGGTGTAACAGGCTGTTCTAGGCCATTCTGGTCCCTTTCTCTGGAGAATCTGCATTTTAACTGGAACTGTAAAGCGTGTAACTAAGAAGCTCTGAGAAAGCAGAGATAGGTCAGAAGTGTTTTCCAGAGGCTTCTAAAATTCTTCCCTACAGGGATTAATTTCATAACTACTTAAACATACCTTATAAATTTATACAATCTCAGAGCAGTGGTAGTGGTGAGAGAAACAGAGAAGGGGGTTAAGAACTGGATAGTGATAGCAGCTACTCTAGAGAATACTAGGAGAATATAGTGGAGAGAGCCTTACCCAGGGTTTGCCCGGCCAGCACCCGCCCATTCTCTCCCAGCACAGCTGCCCGGGCATGGCGCTCGTTGGAGTACTGAACAAAGGCATAGCCCTTGTGCACAGAACAGCCGGCCACACGGCCATACTTAGAGAAGATGGTCTCCACATCTGACTTCTTCACCAGAGCTGTGTTGAGGTTTCCAATGAACACTCGAGAGTTGATGGACTTGGGGTCATTCTTGTTGGTTACGTTGCTTGCCTGCATCTTCAAGGACATGGTGCCTACCTGAAGAGAGAGAGCTGCTGTGAAGTTGGGTCCCTGGGCTGGGCTCAAGGACTGCCCACGGCCCATATCCTGGATAAATGAATTGCCTCTTACCTTCCTTAACCCTTACAGCATCCAGCTTACCTGTTTCAGAAGCATCTTATTTTCTTGTCATGGTACCAAGAGTTGCCACATACTGGCTGCTGACCTCATGCCAGGTGCTTTACATACATCCCCTCATTTGGTACTCACATGATATGCAGAACCACAACATTTTACAAGGGAGAAATCTCACATTCAGAGAGGCCACGATGCTAGTGAATGGCAGGGCTGGGATGTAACCCCCTCATCTGCTTGACTCTAATTCTTCTGAGTCTACTTTAATGCTCATCTCAAATGTTATTCCATTCAGGATCTAAATTTGAAGATCTTCAATGCAGAACCATGGTCACATGGTATTTGCAAGTGATGTTTACTCTAGACCACCACATGATGAAAATTGCAGAGTCCGGGCGTGGTGGCTCACACCTGTAATCCCAGCACTTTGGAGGCCGAGACACGTGCATCACCTGACAGGTGCATCAGGAGTTTGAAACCAGCCTGGCAAACATGGTGAAACTCTGTCTCTACTAAAAATACAAAAAATTAGCCAGGCGTGGTGGCAGGCACCTATAATCCCAGCTACTTGGGAGGCTGAGGCAGGAAAATCGCTTGAACCCGGGAGGCAGAGGTTGCAGTGAGCTGAGATTGTGCCACTGCACTCCAGCCTGGGTGACAGAGCAAGACTCTGTCTCAAAAAAATAAAACAAAGAAAACAAAACTGCTTAGTCTGATCCAGACACAGACCTGTCTGAATTGCTACCAGCCATTTTTTTTTTTTTT
>NW_016803344.1:5333060-5352387 GCF_001698545.2 Rhinopithecus bieti | reverse complement strand
GCACTATTCACAATAGCAAAGACTTGGAATCAACCCAAATGTCCATCTGTGACAGACTGGATTAAGAAAATGTGGCACATATACACCATGGAATACTATGCAGCCATAAAAAAGGATGAGTTTGCATCCTTTGTAGGGACATGGATGCAGCTGGAAACCATCATTCTTAGCAAACTATCACAAGAAGAGAAAACCAAACACCGCATGTTCTCACTCATAGGTGGGAACTGAACAATGAGATCACTTGGACTCGGGAAGGGGAACATCACACATCGGGCCCTATCACCGGGAGGGGGGAGGGGGGAGGGATTGCATTGGGAGTTATACCTGATATAAATGACGAATTGATGGGTGCTGACGAGTTGATGGGTGCAGCACACCAACATGGCACAAGTATACATATGTAACAAACCTGCACATTATGCACATGTACCCTAGAACTTAAATTAAAAAAAAAAAAAAAAAAATTTCACCATGCCTCAAATTGCCACATTTCTCCCTACCCCTATAAAGAAGGGTTTATAAACATCTGTACCCCATTGGATTACTGGGTAATCATCCTTCTGTGATTCCCTCATGCTATGCATGTTAAAACAAAATTTGTATGCCTTTCATCCTATGAAAAAAAAAAAAAACAAAGCCTCACCAGGTACTCGCTGTGGGCTAAGGGTGGCATACAATACTGAATAATCCCAAGATCCCACAAATGAATGTCATGTTTACTCATATTTTACCAGAAATTAATTGACAAGTTCATTAACTTACTAGTAACGAGCATTCAAACCCAGGTCAGTCCGTCCCTAAAGTCTATTTCTTTCAACTTTATCATTTTGCTTCCCAGAGCCAAAGCCGATTTAGATACCACAGAAAGTCAGCACATTCACCTGAGAATTATTTTTAATAAATTTATTTTTTAGTTACCCATATTAATACTAACTCGTTCAAATATTTTTCTGTTTGGCTTAGACATAAGACTGCACCTACCCTTTGCTCTCTATATTCTGGTCAGGTCTTTTACCCCAAAGGGCTGTACAAATTTTTCCCGCACAGTTTATGGCTAGGCATTGGCACCATGGGGAAAGGGAAAAGGAGAAAAGCTCAGTTTCAGTAGGAAAAGCCTAACTTAAGCCTTGGCATTCGCGGTTCCCGGCCCAGTCTTCTGCTCATGGGTATGGGTTGATGCCGCTCTCTTTTGGAACCCTTCTATCTCAATAACCTAACCTTAGGACCATTTCAGGTGATAGAAGACTCCAAAGAACATATATAAAAACTTTCATCAGTCTGCCAGCCTACTTACCTAATACTTTGGGGGATTTTCTTTTCAGTGAACTGGAAAAAATAAATCTGTATCTCTTATCCCACAAGAGACTTTTCTCCTAAATCCTCCCTGCCTGGAAGCTGGCATGTTCTGACCAGCAAGTGGTACTGTTTACAACGAAATCATAGGCTGGACCTGAGCCCAACTTGGGAAGACACTGCTCCTGGGGTTAGGCTTACCTAATGGATATACTGGAGTCAGGAGTGCATTATCTCAGATAAAGAAAAGGGGCTGAGAGGGTCCCATCACTGCTACTGATGAAGGGGCTGGTTCCAGCTTTGGAACTGACTTGGAAAGAGACAGACTCTGGTTAGTTTACCTGTGGTTCCACTCATCTACACTTATTAGGCAGTGAGGGACACAAAGAATAACACACTGTGCATAGCATATGCGGCAGGAAATGCTCAATGCTTGTTGTTCCCATGGGCTTGCCATTCCTCACAGTTCTCGCTGACAGTCCCTCTCCTACATGGATGCCAAGCCACTCAAGGGTTAATTCTTTGTCTATCCATGGGTATACAAGAAGTTAATAGGGCCCCTGTGTGGGCATCAGATGATTCTCTCCTAGGTAGTTCAGCTCAAAGAGCTACAGTTTTGGCCCAGGGAGAAGCCACCTGCTTTGCCTACAGGGAGTCAACCAAGCCTGGGGTGTGGATGGAGACAGAGTGACCTCTACTGGGAGCCACAAGCACCACTGAGCAGGAAGCATTTGCAGAACAGCTGTTCATGGTATTGTGACAAGATCAGTACTCACCTCCCTGACTGGTGAGCCAAGTTTTTAAGGTTTGGCTCTGCCAGTCTTTTCTCTCATTCCCTGGGGTTTGGAATGATGCACATAAAAGAACTTTGCAAACCTTAAAGTCTTTCACAAGATCTTGTAATTACACTGGCTTGCACCTCTTTATTCCAATACTGCCATCTGCAAGCCCCATTCTAGATGAGGGTAAAGGTCAGAGTGGAACACATTCTGTATAATGCCAAGGAGGGGCAGCCAGAAGCCATGGCATATGAACATCAGTTTTCTGATCTGTAGAGGAGAGACTTGGGAAGTGTATGTATGTGGTTGCAAGTGCTGCTCTGGGTGAGAAGTCTGCAGTTAAAAGGAGAAATGCTCACCTATGGCATGCTCTAGGCACCCAACCTCTGAGCTCCTCGTCTAAACAGCCCTCTATCCACTTTCACGCCCTGCACACTCCTCTGGAAGCAGGATGGGCAGGATGTGCTACTGCTGTGTGGACTCCCTCAGCCCAAAGAGACAGGTATCTATGGGGGTGTGGAAAGGCTTGAGTGACCACACACATGTTGATGAGGCTCCTCTAAGTGAGGAATAGAATTGGGAAATGGAATGAAAAGGAGGTGGGGCCAGACTAGGTCTCCCTGAACTGCTAGGTTCAGGTACAGAATCCTAATGAGTCCAAGAATTCTAAATTCAGACATGGTATTCCAAGTTGTTAGGGACATCACAATTTATTAGCTTCACTTAGAACCTTCAAATGTTTAAACATATGGTACATGGGTCTCTATTTGTACTCTTATTACTCTGCCCTGCAAATGTTACAGGGCAGGCCTGACAAAACTTGAGGTACAGTAAGTGTTCAATCAATATTAGGGAGGGAGTGGTTCAACATATGTCCCAGGAGGTGGTGAGAAGGTCTAGCTGTGGACTGCCTTAAGTGGTGAGGACCACTGGGGCAGAGGTCCCAGATACCTTTTTCTAATCTTTGACCCAAACACCTACCTCCACAGACCAACTCAATCCCTCCCACCCAATTCTTGTTATGCTTTTCAAGGCTTCCACCTAGCTTAGAGTGGCAGCTCTAGAAAGTATTGACATCCATTCAGCAGGAGCTACTTGACTTGGTAAGCTATTTCCTGCCCAGGGCCAAGCTCTGCCTCTCAGATTAGCTGTGTAATTGAGAGCAAGGTGTCTGCAGCCCCCAGGGGTCCTAGGTTTAGCAATGAGCTAAAGGACTGTTCTTGGTGGTTGGGGGAAGGGAGAGAAGCAAATTTGTTCCTAGAGACTTCTGCAATGTCAGATGAGCAGAGACCTGTGTGCACATGGAGCTTATAAATGCTCTCACTCGGAGGAACGGAAGTTTTACCCACAGTAAAAACTTGGCCAGGATGCCACAGCTAGTGAGTAGCAGAGCCAAGATTACCCCATGGGTCCTCCGACGCTAAGTCTAGGGTCCTTATATTCCGTATTTCATTTTGGGCTGGTGAGAGACAGGCCCCAAGACAGTGCGGAGTTGGGAGAGACCACAGTGTCTCCAAAAAAAAAAAAAAAAAAAAAAAAAAAAAAAAAAAAAAAAAAAAAAAAAAGCCATGTTTCAGAAAACTGGGGACTGGCTCCCCAATAAGTGCCTTCACCTATACCTGCAGGACAAACAATTGCTGCGTAAAAGCTGGGCCTTTTAAGTTAGTTAAAATCCACTAGGGACAGAGGCTTTGAAATGCAATTTACAGCTCAAAGGGATAGGCCTGCTTCTCCAGGCTAGTAAGAGCAGAAGAAACGTGGCAAAAACAAATTCATTTTTTTCCAGTTGAAACAGTTCAGCTAGAAATTGTTTTTGAACACAGGAGAGCCAAGCCTGAACATGGAGAAAAGTGACAGGGGTTTGCAAAGGTAAAAAAGTCCTAAAAGTTACCTCTGAACTTTCGGTAAATGAGATACCCCAAGAGCCGTCACAGTAAAAACAGCCACTGGCTGGGCACAGTGGCTTACGCCCGTAATCCCAGCACTTTGAGAGGCCAAGACGGGTGGATCACTTGAGGTCAGGAGCTCAGGACCAGCCTATCTAACATGGCAAAATCCCGTCTCTACTTAAAACAAAGGAAAAATAAAAAAGCCAGGCATGGTGGTGTATGTCTGTAATCCCAGCTACTTGGGAAGCTGAGGAAGGAGAACTGTTTGATCACGCCACTGCACTCCAGCCTAGGCAACAGAGCGAGACTTCCCATCCAAAAAAAAAAAAAAAAAAAAGGCCGGGCGCGGTGGCCCAAGCCTGTAATCCCAGCACTTTGGGAGGCCGAGACGGATGGATCACGAGGTCAGGAGATCGAGACCATCCTGGCTAACATGGTGAAACCCCGTCTCTACTAAAAATACAAAAAAAACTAGCCGGGCGAGGTGGCGGGCGCCTGTAGTCCCAGCTACTAGGGAGGCTAAGGCAGGAGAATGGCGTAAACCCAGGAGATGGAGCTTGCAGTGAGCTGAGATCCGGCCACTGCACTCCAGTCCGGGCGACAGAGCGAGACTCTGCCTCAAAAAAAAAAAAGAACAGCCACTAATTACTGAATGCTGCATGGTATTACAGTATTTAATCCTCACAACAGCCCTGTGAGGAGCTGTTTGACATAGGGAAACTGAGACAGGTTCAGAGAAGCAAGGTAATTGGTTAACAGAGCAAAGCCAGAACTGGAATCAGGACCTCAGAAACAGGTATCTGCAGATATCTTGCACATGGCACAGGGATGCCCTGGGTTCTGACTTCCCCAGCAAGATTATGTTACCTTGCGTCAGCCACTCACGCTCTCCTTGGTCCTTGCCCTTTCCCTTTTCTACTACAATTCCCCATGGTTGCACAGAATTTTAGTGAACAAAAGCCAGTTTATATCTCTTGTAGTGTGAGTGTGCCTCCTCCACCAAATCTGTGTTGAAACCTAATCCCTACTGTGATGGTATTAGGAAGTGGGGCTTTGGGAGTGATTAGGTCCCAAAGGGAAGGGAAAGCCCTCAAGAATGAGTTTAATGCCTTTAAAGAAAAAGAGCCCCAGGCCAGGAAGTGGCTCATGCAAGTAATCCCCGCACTTTGGAAAGCCAAGGTGGGAGGATCCTTTGAGGCCAGGAGTTGGAGACCAGCCTAGGCTACATCACAAGACCCCATCTCCACAAAATAAATAAAAGGCCCAGACAGCTACTTTGCATCTTTCACCATGTGCGAACACAATGAAAAGATGGTTGTCCATGAACCTGTAAGAGGGCTCTCACCAGACATCTGTAGCCCAGGCTAGAGTACAATGGCATGATCTTGGTTCACTGCAACCTCTGCCTCCTGGGTTCAAGCAATTCTCCTGCCTCAGCCTCCTGAGTAGCTGGGACTACAGGTGCCCACCACTATAGCCAACCAATTTTTGTATTTTTAGTAGAGATGGCGTTTCACCATGCTAGTCAGGCTGGTCTTGAACTCCTGATCCATCCGCCTTGGCCTCCCGAAGTGCTGGGATTACAGGCATGAGCCACTGCACCCATCCCATCCCACTGTATAAGTGAAAAAAAAAAAAAAGGATCAGCAAAGATAAGTGACTTACTTAAGGTCAACCAGCTGGTGAGGGGAGTGTAGCTAGGGGTCCTGAATCAAGGCTTCTTACTCGACACTCTCCATTCCACTGTCTCAATGGCTGTCTTAACACTCTATAACTCTGCCATGTCACCCCTCATGTGCTCCCAATAATGCCTATCAGATCAAGTCTAGTCTCAGGCACTCAGAGAACTCTGTAAATCCTCCCCAGCACTGAATCTCTTCCTCTTGAAATGCTCATTTCAAGGGAGGAGCTGCTGCTTTAGGTCTTGATGCCCCCAGTGCTATTTATAGTCTCTGTCTTGGTTCAGTCTTGCTGGGCACCTCTGGCCTTACTCTCCAGCACGGGGATGAGGGTAACAGCAGCCTGTGGCCAGCTCTCTGCCCGTAGATAACCCTGGGGACATCCGGGTGGTTCAGAAGGAAAATAGCTACTAGTGATGGGAAGGCTATTTCTGGAGAAAGTCAAGCAATTAGACTCATCAGTGTCCAGGGCCTCCTTGGTCTAGAGGCTTCTGCTTTTATCAGGCAGCCAGGGATGACAGAACATCTATTAATCTCATTAAACTGGCCAAGTCCTGGCTCATTAGCAGTGCCCAAATGATTATTACTGGCCAGACAGGACTAATTTCCCAAGGAATGCTCTTTAGTTCCTGACCATTCTCAAGAGTCAGCTCCCTGCATGTCAAACAGCAAAAGCTCCTGAATGGGTGAAGTGTAAACACTAGAGGCTACAGGTCCAGAAGGCTTGGCCTTGGCTCTGCTGTTCTTAGTCATGTGACCTGCAACAAGTCACGTAACTTCTCTAGGCCTTCTCGTCTTTAATCCGAAAACAGAAATAATCTCTTCCCTGATTACCTTTCAGGTCCAATATAAGAATCAACTAGGCTAACTGATGTGAAAGTGCTCTGTTGCATCTGTAATATACTATCAAAGGATACGGATTATGCCAATTTCTATTATTACCCAGTTCCTATCTCCTTCACTCATTTAACAAACATTTCCTGAATGTCCTCCTCTGTGCTGGCACTGTGGAGATGCTGGGAAACACAGCGCTCCCCAGTCTTCTGCTCTACTTGCTTTTCAAGAAGCCCTCTCTCTGGGAACCTGTTTTTAAAGACGGTATCGTAGTAACAAAGGACAAATGCATATGAAATAGCAAAAATAGCTCAGGCTCTAGTCAGACAGGACTGAGCTCCAATCCGAGATCTATCACTTAAAACTGTAACTGTGGCCATATCCTTTCACCTTGCTGGGCCTGAAAATCC
This sequence comes from Rhinopithecus bieti, assembly GCF_001698545.2. Lineage (NCBI taxonomy): Eukaryota > Metazoa > Chordata > Mammalia > Primates > Cercopithecidae > Rhinopithecus > Rhinopithecus bieti. The sequence continues at coordinate 5,345,500 of NW_016803344.1, read as the reverse complement.
TCAACTGTAAAATGGAAATTATACCAACCTCCTGGAGACAATATGAGTAAAGTGCCGGTATAATGGGTAGGACTAGTAGGTATTAAGAAACTGGATAACCCAAATGCTCTATGAAAACAGATGAACCTAGCCTGGCACTCTAGCTCCTCCACATCCTAGCCCTAAGATGACATGTTCTTTACTATGTCATCTCCCTGTGCACCACACTTTGCCTGAGACTAAGGGAGCTGGGGGTAGGGAGTGGGCAGCCTATGCATGTTCTCCCTTGTCCCAGTATCTGCAACCAAACCTAGAAACTTCATAAAGGTGTCCCCGCCCCATTCCTGTCAAACTACTACTGTATGGGGCTGGGAGAGAAGGGAATACCGGCCAGGAGGGGTTCCAGCCTTGCTGAGTCATTCTCACCCCTCAACTGTACTATGAGGTCCTATACTACTGACATTGGTATCCATATCTGATAGGCCCTGAGAGGACACCCCAAAGCAGAAACAGAAGGCAGGCCTCAGTTATCTCCCCATAGCATTGTCTGGGTATATAATCCCACCCTCCTGCATCCTGAACACTAACTCTACTCTTGTCTGGGGCCTTAGGCTGAGGCTTACCATCTGTAACAAGCTCCCCTTCCTAGTTCCAGGAAGGGGACAAGTTAAGGAGGGATGGGTAGGTAACTTATGCCTATAATCCCTGATACTAGGTTAGAATTAAGGACCTACAAATGATTGTCAGCCTCTTTATTTTTTGCCATAGAAGTCATCCAAACACCTACTTGTCCATCTGATCGTAATTACAAATATCCAAATATGGAGCTAACTATGGACTGGGTATTATCAAATAACTAACAAATCAATCATTTATTTATTTATTCAGCAGTTGGGTCTGGGACCTCAAGCAACTCCCCGTCCAGCAGGGGACATCTATCATGGCCACAAGGCACACATGCCCTGAGATGGTCTACTGTCCAAGCAAAGTAGTCTGGGAGATCAGAGAAGGGGTAGGAGCAGCATGGAAGGCTCTACCAAAAGGGAGAGTGTTTAAGAGGAATTCCCATTGAGTAGTGACAGCGGGAGAGGCCTGGCAGGAGGAAGGAACAATATACAAAAGGTATCCCTTTCTCCTCTTTTATCCCCTTATTCTCCTCTTCCTCCTGTACATGGAGCTGGAAATAGAAGTTTGAAATACAAGAATGTCTTCACTGTTGTCTCCTGCTTCCCTGGAGAGATGCATACTTATTCTTGCCTTGAGGGAGAACAAAAAGGGAACACACAATTTAATATGTAGAACTTTATACCAGGCACTGAGTTGAAAACTTTACAGGCATAATCGCTTGTAATCCTGATCACAATCTATTGAGATATGTAGTATCACCTGCACTCTACAGATACAACTGAGACTCAGAAACAACTTAATTTGTCTACAGTCACATTAAGTTGCATGCTTTGGATGGAAAGACCCAAAGGCTTGTCTGATTCTAAAGCCTGTGTTATTCCCGTTCCATTAGATTGCTCCCACTGAGCCCCCATCCACAGAAGAATGGTCCTGGCTTTGCTGACATGCCATATAACCTAGGTTTTAAACCATGTGACCACAAAAGGTACTCCAGGCCCAAACATGTGATCATGATAATCATCATCAATACTTGAGGAGTACTTACATGCCAGGAACTGCACTAAGGCTTTTGCTATGAGATAGTGATGATATATGTTATGACCATTTCACATATGAGGAAACTAAGGCTTGGTGTTTGGTCTCACTCAAGCCAGGAAATGGCAGAGGTAGGATGAATATGTGCGACACCAGAGCTGATCTCATAATCTTGGCCCAGAACGGCTTCAAAACTGGGCATGCCCTGTATCTGCCTGGTCAGTTTCTTCCTCTACCTCCTAACACCGATCCTTTGAGCATAAACTCACAGGGCCTAGCTGAAGGCATACTCTCAAGTCCAAGAGCCAATCAGCACTTGCTGTGAGCATTGGGGATGACCCCTGCCCCCTTCCTATGCCTTAAGGGTTGGCTCCTCACAGTGATAATGTGGCAAGATTAGTCACTGCTTGCTGTTGGTTGATTATAGCTATTCTTTTCTGTAAATGAAGTTTAAAAGTCATCAAAGGGTTTGTTGGCTGTGACTTATGAGCCTCTTTCCCACAGGGAAGTCAGGCAGTGACAAATGCCCCTCTTGTTTTGCCATCCATTACAAGTTGGAAGGTGCCATGTTCCAATTACTGGAAATCCCGATGGAGCTCAAAGAAAACCCTGCTCCAAGCTATGGCCATTACTCAGGCCTGGCAGGGCTGCCGTAGCCCCAGGCCCAACTGGGTAGGAATGGAATAAGAGTGTTCTTCTGATTTTGTGAGCAGGCCCCTTCTACCCCTTAACTTATATCCCTGGTGGTTTATCCTAGACACATTTCACAGACAATAAAAACATGGGTACCACGTGGGCTGTCTGAAAGTACAGCAGGATCAAGACTGCTTACGACAGGCAGACATAAGGAAATAAGGTCATGCTGTCCTATGAACTAGGCAGGAAATATGATGTTGAGGAAGGGTGGGGAAGGCAGAGGATAAAGTATGTAGGATGTTCAAAGAAAGTAGTGAGTAAAAGGAATCTTACAGATCCTCTAGAGTAACCAATGGCCTCAGTACTGAATACTCATTATATGCCAGGCCTATCTAGCTAGATGCTGTGGAACCAGAGATGAATAAAGTCCCTGGTTCCTAGGATATGCCATGTGATCTAGGGAACAAAAAAACCTAGGTCATGTGGCATACCCTTGAGGGTAAATAAGAAAAATTAAGGCTCAGAGAAAGGGACTTGGCCAAGGTAACAAAGTAAGTTAGAGTCAGTGATAAAAAAAAAAAGAAAGCAGATCTCTACCATTAGTGATACAGTGACAAGGGAGCCCACATGGGGAACAGGCTCCTTACACAGAACACGCCACATAACTCCCATTCAAATCCTACCTACTTGCTTACTTACCACACCTTTGATCTCTGGCAAATCCTATAACCTATCCAAAGTTTCAGAAAATTTACTACAGAATTGGGGAGAAGATTAAATAATACACGTACAGTGCACAGCAGTAGGCAAATACTAAGTACTCAAAACATTATTTACCATCAAATAATCCCCAAAGCAGCACTTTGAGGCAAGTATTATTAATCTCATTTTACAATCAAAAGACTGAGGTTATTTTTCACATTGTCACACTAAATAAGTCAGTACTTCTCAAAACTATTTGTGGTGAAAAAGCAGTTTTTTCTTTTGTTTTGCTTTTTAAACTTCACTTTGAGTAACATAGCTCTAAGCCACTCTTGCCCAACTGTGAACTTCTATGAAACCAAAGCAAAGAAAGCATGAAGTTTACTTCATTTCTTTCCAAGTCCTTGAGCCTGATTGTTTTAGATATCGGTGTCAGACTAATTTACAAAACTATCCAATTTTTTTTCCTCTTCCTCTCTCTCTCTCTCTCTCCTCTCTCTCTCTCTCTCGAGGGAAGGGGACAGGCAGACTAAGGACTTGCCACCTAGAACTTCGAGTGGTGATTTTCTTGGTCTCTGCTCTACATCATGCTACATCCTGCAAGGGAAGACGATCTAGGCTTATGGGGGACTGGAACCACTCTCCTGGAGCCTGAGTATGTATTTCTGAAGAATCTGGTATTCCAGACTCTCTCTCCATACTTTGAAGAACACGACGAAACTAGCCAGCAGAGTGAAAGGAATAAAAGGTTTTCTCATTTTCTGTCTTGTATCATGGCTGTTTACAAACCAGTCTTCTCTCTCCATCTAGGGAGTTGAGAGGGATGGAAACCAGATTCATTCCTGAATGCTACTGTACTTACCTAAGACTATGATGGGGCAAATTGAGTAGCTCTTCACCAGTGTTCAAAGGTACAATAGTGCACCTTCAATCTTCCACGTGTGCGGTCAAATTTTCATCAGTGTACAAAACTGCTTTTTGCTTTGAGCTTATGTAGTGTTATCTTTCAGCATAACTCAGAGCTGAGTGGGTCATACGACACAGTGTAGAAAGAGGTAAAGCTTGCTGTGTGTAGGAGTTAAATACATGGCTTCCCATCAAGCAGAAGCCAAAGCCTGAATCTTTACTCCTGTGTGAGAGGACATGGAATGTCATCAGGAGAGAACTGAAACCAAACGCCTTCATTCTGTTACTGAACTGGCTATGGCATGACCTTCGGGAAGTGTCTATCTCACCTGTAAGACGCAGACAGCAATACATATCTCTAGGGTTGTTAGAGGGTAAAATAATTCATGCAAACATTCAGAATAGTGTCCAGCACAACAGAAAGCATGCAAATATATTAGCTCCTGATGCTACAGGTTGAGTATTCCTTATCCAAATGCTTGGGACAAGAAGTGTTTCAGATTAGGGATTTTGGAATATCTGCAGATACTTAACTAGCTGAGTGAGCATCCCTAATCTGAAATGCTCCAATGAGCATTTCCTTTGAATGTGATGTTGGCACTCAGAAAGTTTCCGATTTTGGAGAATTTTGGATTTTCAACTTAGGGATGCTCAATCTCAATTATTATTGCTGTTGTTGGAACCTGCAACAACTTTTCCATGTGAGTATAAAAAGAAGGTAGTCAGTTCTAATGGAACATTAATCTAGAGCTGAACTGTGATCAAGGAAAAAAATACTATGACTGTGGATGCAATAAAGTCTCTTCAAGTGTATCACCAAAACTCTAGTATTTGGCAACGTGCCTTGAACATAAAAGGAAAGACCGGAATAGGTACTTATTAAGTGCTGAATGAATGAATAAATAAATGAGCATCTGGAACACTGCAGCTGCCAGAGCTCATAAGGAATACAACTTGAGAAATTAGGCAGGAAGAGGACCCTAAGCAAAGGTTTCCACCAAGGCCTCCTTGTGCTTTGAGGACCCTATAGAGCAGATTAAGCTCCCCTGCTGGGCAACAGGGCCCCAGGGACTGATACTGCAAGAAGCCCCCAGTTGCTCACTATTCTGTGTCTCTGATGGAACTTCTACATTCTGTGGCTGCTGTATTCTGAGTCAGTGCAGAAGGCTGTGCTGTGGTAGCGCATCCTGTTCTCATTTCCCAACCCGTGTAAGAGGAAGGCTTAACTCCTCCCACAACAAGCACAGCTCTACGTTAAAATAGTAATGGGGGCTTATTAGCTTTGGATTTCTCCTTGCCTGTGGAGCGCTGGGGCCTGAATCCCGTCTCCACTAGCTGTATGACCCTGAAAAGGCACTTGACTTCTCTGAGGTTCACAGTTCCCCACCTGTAAAATGGGGATAAAAATCCCTGTAACACAGGTTGTTGTGAGGGTCAAAGGAGATAACATGTTCTGTTCCCTGAGATGTGCTACATAAGCATGGACAGGAATATTCCCAGGATGGATAGCTGCTGCACGTCTTCCTAGACAGAGGCACCCAGGCAGGAAGCCAACAGGCTGGAAGCAAGGGCTGGATGGTGCAAAACTCAGCACTCCAGCCAAGTACTGTGTCCCTCAGGTATCAGGGCAGTTGATTAAAATCCTTTCATGAGGAATCAGTATTTTCCTCATTACAACAATCCTTCTTGAACACACTAAGTGGCACCCCTCACAGCCCCAAAGGCTTGACCCTACAAGACAGCATATGCATCAACATATATTTTAAATTTCCCACATTCAGGCAGGGGAAGGAAGGAAGGGGTGACCTCTCTCCAGGGTGCTGATCCAAACATAACTTAGGGCTCTAAGCATCATCTCCCACAGTGCCACATGTTTGGTCTAAAGGGGACCACTGAGAATGATGCCACAGTCGCAGCCACCCTGCCTTTGTCTCCCTGGTAACAACACTAACTCCACAAACATAACTAAGCATCTGCCTCCTGTGTGATCAATCAAGTGTGCCCCTGCCGCCTCCTGCTTAAAATCCTTCAGGGGCTTCCCACCATAAAGAACCAAGTTCAAATCCTTTAATGTGGCTTACAAGCCTCTTCAGGAGTTAAGGCTAATGAATCTATACACAACAATCCTCTGAGTAGTTATGTGTCATTCACTTTATAAATGAGTAAACCCTAGTGGGTTTAAATTCAGGATCAGTCACTTACTAGCTGTGTGACCTTGGACATCTCATTAAACTCCTTGAACCAATGTTTTCTATTACGCAAACCCTAGTGCAGAGAGTAAACCCAAGGTCAGAGAGTGAACACGTCAATATGAAACAGGTTCTTCCGAAGGGATAAGTATCATACTTCAAAGGATAGACTCAAGTTCAAAAATCAACTTTTCTTGGATTAGTCATTGAGAGGTAAGTATGGGGATAGGGCATTGTATGGTCAGGTGAACCCTTCCTTCCAGAGAGCAGCTTAGACATTGTCCCTTGTTTGAAGCTGCCACCCTGACCCCTCTCTCACTCCCACAGCAGCAGCAGCATCATTAATAAACTTGGTGCAATGAACAAAATGTTCATTAGCATGTAATACAGTACACATATGCATGCTTATGTCCAAGAGGCCCTGCTACCATAAGCTAAGCATCAAACAAAAGCCAACCAATGAACCACTGCAACTTCACAAAAAACAGCCCTCAAAACGACAGGTACGACACACCCAATGCCTACTGAACTTCTCATCAGTTCAACTGATCATGACAGAAGCAGCTTTGGTATCTATGGTCTTTCCCCCTTGTCATTGTCTTAGAAAGAATTAACCCTTCCTGGCCCCCTTCCCCTCAAAAAGGAGGCGCTACGCTAAACAAGCTTCTACACTGCAACTGGTTAAAAGGAAAAAAAAAGTTTCTCCAAAACTGTGATAGGTGTCTCAGCTGCAGGAGAAAGGACATGGCTTTGGACAGACAGAACAGGATCAGCCACTTACTATCTGTGTGACCTTGGACATCTCATTAAACTCCTTGAGCCAATGTTCTCTATTAGGCATATATGTTTCCCCCACATACTGAGTTATTCACCACGCCCTGCATATCTGGCCTCAGTATTTTTAGAATGTAGCCCCCTTGTCTTCATTCTTATTACCATTCTTTAAATAATCCTCTACTGTCACCAGAGTAATATATTACCATATCACTTCTTTGTTTAAAACAGAAATTAAGATCAGAGGCTGAGACTACAGATGCCCGCCACCATGTCCAGCTAATTTTTTGTATTTTCAGTAGAGACAGGTTTCACCATGTTAGCCAGGATGGTCTCAATCTACTGACCTCGTGATCTGCCCACCCTGGCCTCCCAAAGTGCTGGGATTACAGGCGTGAGCCACTACACCTGGTTGGTTTATTATTTCAAAATTCTTAACCAATAATTTGGGTAAGAATTTGTGCTATTATATTTAGTAAGCTTATTATTTGAAATTACCATATGAAATCATCTGTTAAACGCCCAATCCTTTATGGGACATAACTGTTAGCATGTTGGTGTATTTCCTTCCAGTGTTTTTCTTGCACATTATGTTTGGATTACATGGTTAGATCCCTCATTCAACTCTGTAGTCTAATTTTTTCAATTAGCATTATAATACATTTATTATATATATTATAGCATATTTGTCCTTATTGCCGCACAGTTTTCGGTAAGCATCATTTTTTACACTACTGCTTTAAAAGCTTGTAGTTTTCCCTGAGTAGATTTATCATAGTTTAGACTGGTGGTCTTTTAGGCTTTTTCCAATTTCTCACCATTATAAACAATAGCATCTGAGGGAAAGCTTATTGTATAAACTAGACTATTTCCTTAGGACAGACTCCCAGAAGTGGAATTACTGGTCCAATATATGAATATTTTATTGGCTCTGGCAAGACATTGCTTAACTGCTTTCCAAAAGAGTTATACCAATTTACACTGTTATTTCCAATGAATGTCACTTTCATGGCAACCTCGCAGCATCATGTATTGCCATATTGGGCAGGTGGTGGGTACGGAGGGTAGAGTTAAATTAGTAGGGAAAATCAAATCCTCATTGCTGTTTTTATGTACATGTGAAAATACATAGTCTACTATGTTTACTAATTTTTGAGTCTACAAAGTTTTGAGTGCCATGAAGTTACTGTGGGTTCCTAGGTAGAGGAGTAACATGCTAGAAAGATTTACTCATTTATCAATCATTTATTGTCCACCTATTACTGCCAGATACTGTATAAAAGTACAGAGGCTAATAAATAAAGTACAATCTTCCCCCAGAAGAATTTATAGTTCAGTCAGTGGTGGAGACCTCAAGAAAACCAGAACCTATGTTTCATCTTGATGAGGTCTATGACAGGAGCAACTAGGAACTTGGAGGCATGTCAATTACCTAAGGCACAGAAAGAAAGGGAGAAGACTCAGACAAGAAGAGTCATCAATAAGTTCCAATCTTGTCCTGAAGGATGAGTTGAAGTTAACCCCCACACAGGAAGAGAGTACAATTAAGAGGAAACAGCATAAGGAAAGTTACAGAAGCTTGAAAGAGATCCCACATTTAGTGAATAATATGATGTACTGTGGTTTGCCCAGGGTCCAGGATGTAAGAAGAAATGGTGCCGATGATACTAGAGCGCCTAGCTGAGATCAGATCAGAAAGGGCTTTGTGGACACTAAGAGAGGGTCATCACCCATTCTGATGTCGTGCAGCCCAGTGCTCAGTAAGGAGGCACTCTTAAGTCCCTATAGCTTTTGAGCATCTGAACCACCAATCCAACCCAAGAAAAGCATCCCATCTTGTGCCAAACCCTTTTTGTCTCATGTGTTAGTCTTCTCTCCTCAAGCAGGACAGAGATTTTGGGGCACACTGCTAGGCATGTGGTGGAAGCACTGATGGTGTCCATGGATCCATTAATTGGAGGTAACATATGCAATAAGACAGACACTCCACAAAGCCCTAGCTGCCCTGGCAATAGCCCCTGCCAATCTCAGCACTCAGTCACTGCCTCTCCTGACAGATGTCTTGCCTCAGAAAGCTACCTCCCCCGTTCTTGCTCATTCTGCCAAATAAAAAAATGTGCCTGGGTACAAGAAGCTATAAAGTATGTGATAACTATGGAGCACATCGGGTGGCCAGGAGGGAGGCTGGGTGGACATAAATCCTTCCCCACAGTATAGTCCCCAAGCCAAGGACACCCTTAGCCCTACCGGCAGTTTTGGAACACTCCTACCCATAAAAATAAAATAGGTTTTTCCAATTGAGCATGTTAAAAGTCTCTTTCGAGTAGCTGCTGACCTTCTCTAAGATATTACTACTTTCTACATTAATAACAGTGACTTTAATGATGTCAAAGATATTAACAGGATTATTATTTTCACAATCAATATAATAGTAAGGCATTCTTGCCTTGCTAGTTGTGGTATGAGCTGTGGGCAGTGGGGTCTGATGTGCTGGCTAAGATCCATCTGAGGAGACTGTATTAAAATAATCTGTTTCGGTGTCATCTCTCCTCCCAGATTGACTGTGAATTCCTGGACAGCAGGGACCACAATCTATTTCATCTTGGCATCCCCACTGCCATCAGGACAGGCTCTAGCCCAGAGTGGATGCTTAGGGAGTATCTGCTGAATTGAACTCCAGCAGAGCCACATACCACAGCCCCCATGCCCTACCCCCACCTCCTTCCTTATCTATGCTGTTTAAGATACAAAGCGGCAGGCTGCACAGATGCTAAAGCCAGGAAAAGTTGGAGAGAGACAGGAAGGGGATATCTTTGCAACAGCCCAATCCACCCCAGCATTTAGGAAAGAATGTTTTGTAATATAAATGATCATTACATTAATTGCTTATTACATGGAAGATACATTGCTAAGTATTTAAATTCTCATCCTTAAACAACCCTTTGAGGTAAGAATTACATCAAGGTCATAATGGCTCTTTTTGGGGCTGTTTTAGGAAAATGACTCTGGAATCAGACTACCTGGGGTTCAAATCCCAGCTCTGCTATATGTTGGCTGTATGATGCTAGGTAAATGATTTAACCTCTCTGTGCCTGGTTTTCTCATTTGTAAAATAGGAATATTACAGTACTTTCTCCATAAGGCTGTTGTGAGAATTCAATGAGATAATGTTAAGATAATGCAAGCTAAATGCTCAAGAATTTTCTAAATGAAAATGGTATTACTATTGCCCCCATTTAACAGATAGCTCAAAATATCATACTCTAAACATTGAGTAAGATTGAGAGAGAGACAGCTTCATCAATAAACTAAGACTGGAACCAATTTCTTTCTCTTTTTTCTTGAGACAGTCTTACTCCGTCGCCCAGGCTGGAGTGCGACCTCGGCTCACTGCAACCTCCACCTCCCAGGTTCAAGCGATTCTTGTGCCTCAGCCCCCCAAGTAGCTGGGACTACAGGAATGCGCCACCACGCTCAGCTAATTTTTGTATTTTTAGTAGAGACAAGGTTTCATCACGTTTGTCAGACTGGTCTCGAATTCCTGACCTCAAATGATCCACCTGCCTTGGCCTCCCGAAGTGCTGGGATTACAGGCGTAAGCCACCATGCCCAGCCTGGAACCAATTTCTGACCTGGTGGTGTGGCTGGGGCCATGAGTGTTCTGAGTACAAACTCACTGATGTGATGTCCCTATAGAACACTCTTTGGGAAAGCTTTTGTTTCCCACCCTGTAGGCAGATCCAGCCACTCCCTCCTCTGGACCCAGATACTCTCTGCTGACCTCTACTGCAACATCTGCTGCACTTTTGTATTTGCATATCTGTCTCCCTCCGTTAAATTCTGAACTCCTTGAAGGCAGAGACTGTTTTATTAATCTTTGCAATCCCAGCCTCCAGCATTACCCTGGCAACCAGTGAAATTTCTGCTACCGAACAGGTGAAAGAATCCTAGGTGGGCGTTTTTCAGTAAATGGTTTCCCAAGGTATGTGACACAACAACTCCTTAACAGTGAACCTTGTAGCTGATGTTTGTGAGATGAGCTCAAGTTCCTCATCCATCAGCAGAATAGAAGGAGAGGCAAGACACTGATAAGACAGAAAATAAAGGAGAAGGCAGAGTGAGAAGCTGGGGGTCACTGGTGTCATTGTTCAGTATACTACAGGGAGCAAAGGCAATAAAAGCTTGAGTCTGCAGCCCAGAGACTACTGAATCTGGGCTTTCTGTAGTGGGGAGTATGTATAAGGACTGCAGCAAAGGCCAGAAAATGCCATCCTTGTCAGCATATCAATAGTGACAGAGATCCAGCCCTCCCTCTCTTTACTATCTGGTCACCCTGAGATGAAACCCAACCACTGGCCCCACCAAGTGATCTTAATGGAAAGAATACTGGGCAAAGAGTTAGGAGACCTTAAGTTGATCCCTGAGAATATATTAAAATTTTCAATTAATAAATATTTTTTGGCCACGCATGGTGGCTCACGCCTGTAATCCTAATACTTTGGGAGGCCAAAGCAGGAGGACTGCTTGAGCTCAGGAGTTCAAGACTAATTTGGGCAATATAGTGAGACTCTGTCTCTAAAAACAATTAAAAAATTAGCCGGGCATGGCAGTACATGTTTGTAGTCCCAGTTACTTGGGAGGGTGAGGTGGGAGGATTGCTTGAGCCCAGAAGGTTGAGCCTGCAGTGAGCCATGACTGTGCCACTGCACTATAGCCAGGGTGACACAGTGAGGCCTTGTCTCAAAAAAAAAAAATTATTGAACATCTACTAAATGTCGGCCTTGCACTAAGCATCTGTGAAAAGGGTCTATCACTAATTTGCTGTCAAACTCTGGACAACTCACCATCTCTTTTCTGAGCCTTAACGTCCTCATATGATACCTGGAAAAGAACCTCTATGTCACAGGATTGTGTTGAGATCAGATGTGCTTTGAACAATCTACCGTATAAACTTGCAAAGTTAAAGGTGTTTTTTTTTTTGTTTTGTTTTTTTTGAGACAGAGTCTCGCTTTGTCACCCAGGCTGGAGTGCAGTGGCGCGATCTCGGCTCACTGCAAGCTCCGCCTCCCGGGTTCACGCCATTCTCCTGCCTCAGCCTCCTGAGTAGCTGGGACTACAGGTGTGCACCATGATGCCCAGCTAACTTTTTTGTATTTTTAGTAGAGACAGGTTTCACCGTGTTAGCCAGGATGGTCTCAATCTCCTGACCTCATGATCCGCCCACCTCGGCCTCCCAAAGTGCTGGGATTACAGGCATGAGCCACCGCGTCCGGCCAAGGTGGCATTTTTGGGAGGGACACAGTGGCTCACACCTGTAATCCCAGCACTTCGGGAGGCCAAGACGGGTGGATCACCTGAGGTCAGGAGTTCGAGATCAGCCTGGCTAACATGGCGAAACCCCATCTCTACTAAAAATACAAAAAAATTAGCCAGGTGTGGTGGTGCATGCCTGTAGCCCCAGCTACTCGGGAGGCTAAGGCACAAGAATCACTTGAACCAAGGAGGGGGAGGTTGCAGTGAGTCGCAATTGCGCCACTGCACTCCAGCCTGGGCAACAGAGTGAGATTCTGTCTCAAAAAAAAAAAAAAAAAA
>NW_016803344.1:5288413-5332956 GCF_001698545.2 Rhinopithecus bieti | reverse complement strand
TCTCTACTAAAATACAAAAAAATTAGCCAGGTGTGGTGGTGCATGCCTGTAGCCCCAGCTACTCGGGAGGCTAAGGCACAAGAATCACTTGAACCAAGGAGGGGAGGTTGCAGTGAGTCGCAATTGCGCCACTGCACTCCAGCCTGGGCAACAGAGTGAGATTCTGTCTCAAAAAAAAAAAAAAAAAAAAAAAAAAAAAAAAAAAAAAAAAAAAAAAAAAAAAAGAAAAGAAAAACTTGATCTGAACTAGAAGGCTTAGTAAAATGCAAGGATAGCCTCACCAAATGCCCAAGCCAACTTCCTCTGCCACTGTCTGGATAGAAATCCAGCAGGATATTCCTACCCACTCAATTTTGTGATGGAGATGGTGACAGAGGAGCAGAAATTTGACACATTCTCTTCAAACCCCTCTAAGGATCTTTTTTATATTACTGGTGTCAGAGCTTGGTTCTCAGTAGGAGCTGGACTGTGGGCCTACTGGATGAGTCCCCCAGATGTAACTCAAACCTCTTACAGCAGGAAGAACAGAGTTCGACTTTGCAGGGTAAGGGCACCTTTCCAGTTACTGAGATAATTACCTGACCCCTGGTCCTTCAACTGTTTGGAAACATCTGATGGCCATTAAGCCTGTTGTTTCCTCATTTTCCTGCCTACTGAGATAAACACATCAAAACAGAAAGCTTGACGCTCTAACAATGCTCTCTGATTAGTGGTTTGCAGGATCCTCTGTAATTTTAGGATTTGCTGGCTAGAAAAGGAACAATGATGGAGTACAAATTATAATGTGGCCTAGGAAAGAGTTAGGCACCCTGAGATTTAGACTTGGTTCTGCCATGGGCTGTAGACCTTGGTTAGAGACCTTAAGCTGGCCTCATCTTAAAAACTGAAGAACTGGACTGAGTCCGTTACATGAAATCTTCCATGGAAAACCAGGGTTCCTAAAGACATTAATGAGAGTTCCTCAAAAAAGGGGCTCCAAGGTCAAATAAGAAGAGGAAATTTGGCATATTCCACTCTCAACTCGTTCCCAAGAGACACACACAATAAGGGTCTGAGAAGTCAGCAGTTAAGAAATGTACTTATTAGCATTATTCAATCTGATGTTTCCCAAATTATTAACATCTCTTCTGAGAAAGACACAATTTGAGGAAGACACACTGGGACAGACCTCTAGGGTCCCTGTCAGCTCTAACCTACTGTGATTTGCATCAGGAGTACTTAGCCAGTGCCTGGAGCACCCTGCTTCCCTTCTTATCCAGTTCTCTTAACCTAGTGAGGCACTTAAATGATACTCTGGTTAATGAGAATTTATTGTATGTAGTCTATTTTACTGCAGTGAAAGTATCAATTTTCAAAGACTCAGAAAACAACATACTGAAAACACTATCCTATGAGATAGGACACCTGCAGTTACTGAGCTCCTAACACATGCTCTGTACTGTGCTAGCATTTTCCATTAATTATATCATTAAATCCGTACACAATCATAAGGGGTAGACATTGTTATCCTCGTATTACAGAGAAGGAAAATGAGCTCAGACAGGCCAAGTAACTTGCCCGAGGTCACACAACTAGAAAGTGGCAAGCACCAGATTTCAAACCCAGGAGTACTCATTTTCCAAATCATCGTTCTGTTTTGGGCTCTGCCACCATGACTATCAGATGGTCCCTAACTCTCTTTAAAGCTCCCTGGGCCTTAGTTTTCTCAACTATCAAGTGGGAATAGTAATCCTTACATTGCTTCCCTCAGAGAGTTGCTCTAAGGTTCAAAAGCAGTAACACATATGAAAGGGGTCTGTAATATATAAAGATGTGAATATTAGGAGCATCTGAAACATTATGAATAAACGTTGCTATTTCTGTTCATGAATTCTAAGCTGTTTGTTCTTGCAAGGTTCCCAATCATCCCTTCCCAAATAGTGCTCCTTAAAATTTTCATTAGGATTTTGAATAAACAGGAAATATGTCCATTTCTCACAGTATTGATTAGTTGCTAGGCTGTCTGACAGACTCACACTAAATTGCCAATCTGCTTCTTAGGAGTCAGGGTGAAAACTTCGGAGTGGGTAAGAGCCTGGTAGGAGGCCTGTGAGCCAGGAGTTATCTGGATAGAAATGTCACACTGGTTGTGGGGCTAGACTCCTTACCATCATCTTGGAACATGCCTGGGAAATAGGTCCAAAGGGTCATTTGGACAGCAAATCCTAGCAACCTCTGTATGAGATCTGTCCAGGAGACTAATCCCATTATATGGGATGGCAAGATGAGGAGGTGACTGGAAATGAGAAATGGGACCAGGCTGACCAGCTGCATTCTCCTTTGAGACAGAGACTACCCTGACAAGGGCCTAGGCACAGACACAGAAGTAGTTGGGTGCAGGACTCTCAATTCATCCTTTAGCCCTGCCTGAGATCACATCCTCATAACATTGCTGTGGCCATCTGCTCCCTCTAGTTTCTGGCAGATTAAGGCCAAAAACAACAGCAAAGCATTTCTGGATCAAGGTCCTGACTGTGGACAGAGAAGTAAATAACACAAGTCCCTGTTCTTAAGTAAGGTACTGGACCGAGGTGGTTTGAGCCTAACCATCTTGAGGCTCTCTTGCATAGCAAAGTCTCTGGCACATGGGTTCTATTCAAGGATTGTTTGAACTGAACTGAATCAAAGGAGCCTATATTCTGTAAGTTAAGAGCACCTGTTTGGTGTCAGGAGCCCAAGACTTCTAGATTCAATCCTGGTTCTGCTATGTACAATTCAGGGACTCTGGACCCCAGTTTGCACACTTTTTCTACCCCACAAGTTGCTATGAGTAGCCAACGAAATAGTGGCTCAGAGAGCGCTCTGTAAATGGCATGAGATGGAACAGCAGAAGCTGATGGGAGCACAGGAGCACATGATCTTAAAAGTTTAGAGTCCAGTCTGAAGAACACCTGAAATAAGCTCCTTTCTTTCTCCCCAGTCAGCTTAGATCTGCTTTTTATACAGAGTAGACATTCTCTGCATTTCTAGTGACTGTGAAAAGGGGGAAGAAGGGGACAATTTGCCACTAAGTAGGGGATAGAAAGGTTGCCATCTTTATACTTTTCAAAATAACAGCATGGGATTTAAATTTATAATCCAAAATTTTGTTAATCAAAAGCTGTGAAAACTATGAACAAGCCTCAACCTCTCTCAGTTTCCTCATCTGTACACTGTGGGGAAATTTCCTAAGTCATAAGATTGCAATTAAGGTTCAATGAATTGATGATGTCAAAAGTGTTTTGAAATCCACAAAATGCCAAACAAACGCCAATTATTACAAAGTTGTCTGTCTTCCCATCAGATTATGAGCTACATAAGACAGTGGTTATTTACCATTTAACAGGTGAGATCATCAAAGCCCAGAGAAAGTGCTGAAAGTAACACACAGCTCAATTCTGACTTCCTACAGCAGAGGTAACTGTTCCTTTATTATAAGGGTTGTTAATTAGCCTGCTTGCCTCATTAAACTGACAGATCTCTGAGGGAAGGGACTACATACACCTTATGCGTTTTTGTACCCCAGTGCCCATCATGGCACATCTAAAAAATGTGAAGTGTTACTAGAATGATGACTAACATATTGGTAGCAGAAACGTAACTAGAACTCAGGACTCCTAATCCCAGGTCTAGGGTTCTTTACAACCATGCAGTGGCCCAAACCTCATAGACTCGACTTGCCCTAACATCTCATCTCTTCCTCAATTCCTCCACTCTAGCAAGATTCAATTTCCCCTTCAGAGCCTGGCTTTCAAAGATGCCAGTTCCTCAGTCTTAACCTTCCTCATCCCTCCTTGCTGAGTTAATTCCTATCCCTCTCTCAGACATGGAGGCCTTTCTAATCTCTCCTAATACTGGATCAGGTATTTACTTTCCTCCACGGCTGTTTCGTTATCACAGACTCCTGGCACACAGAATGCATTACAAGTATCTGTTGAAGGCTGAATGAATGAAACACTGGGTGTAGAAATCCAAAGGTGATGCAGAGAAAATATTCTTGACCTGGAAGTCATGCTGCCTGACTGATTCTAATTCTAACTCCACTACTAATGTGTTCATGACCTTGAGCAAATCCTAGTTCTTCTTTGGACCATCTATAAATAAGTTATACTGCATGATCTCAGAAGGTCCCTCCATTGTTAAAAGCACATGAGACTTAGACTCATGTGAAGTCCTAGGGGTGAGGAGATTCTAAAGCCAGCTATATGCTCCATAGCACAGAAGGCCCAATACTCTCATCCCCCCAGGAGCACAAGAGACATGCGACTCTGCTGTCAGCAGCCTCCCAGTCCGTTGGTTTACTTAATTCCTCTTGATGAAGTGCCAAGAATAAATTGTAGGTGAGCAGCAGAGCATTTTAACGAGTCCAGAGCCTAATGAATCTTTTCCTTCCTGTGTCAATTAGAATTTCAAAGCTAGGATCCCCAAGGACCAATTTATTGGGAACAGAGAGAAGAAGCCTTTTGTTCATCAGCGGCTCCTGAGCTACCTGCTCTGCTCCCGTATCTCTGCTGTGTAACAATCCTGCTTACTCAGATACAACTCTGAGGCAAAGGTGGGGTTGGGGGTTGGTCAGGGAATCAGAGCAGTGCTGACGTTACTGCTACCTGCTAGAGATACTGGTCTTCAAAGAGCTAACAGTCACAGATCACCAGGCTATTCACCCAGCTAAGTATCTGGCATTGTGTGGTACCTATTTACCTAAGTTATTTTAAATCCTCACAACCTCAAAAGCAGGTATCAACCATACCATTTTACAGAAAAGGAAAAAGAGGATCTGAGAGATAAAGAAAGGATCAGCCTAAGGAACACAATTATTATAGTAAATGTCAGAGAAGGATTTGAATTCAGGTCTGTGTGACTCCGAAGACTAAAGCTCTATCAAACCAATACAACCCTGCCAGCAGCTGATGTCTTGAACAGCAGAGATAGCCCATGGTCAGCCATAGACACATTAGGCATTTGCCACCAACACACTGTCTTTTGCCCAGGCACATGCAAGAGTGGCTGTGTATCACCAGTCCTTCCACTCGGTGGAGCTGGCAATCCTCCATCCCTAGAAGATAATCCAAGCAGAGTCACCATCAACACTGCCCCCTGCTCCCACCTCAGAAACCTTTTGATTTATTTGATTTGTGAGGAATTTTCAATCCTTGATCTAATGGTTCCCATGCACCCAGTTCTCCACCTCCCATACTGTCCGCTCTAAGTCACACAGGGCCAGCCCAGGTGCTACTGCTCTGTACTCAACAAAGATACATTTTCCAAGGTGAGCAGATAAGCAAGTCAGGTTTCCAAATGTAACTAGTGTTGAATTTCAGGGCTCTAGTGGGAAAAACACATTAAGAGTAGAGGTCAAGACCGGGCGCAGTGGCTCATGCCTGTAATCCCAGCACTTTGGGAGACCGAGGCGGGAGGATCACCTGAGGTCCGGAGTTCGAGACCAGCCTGACCAACGTGGAGAAACCTCATCACTACTAAAAATACAATATTAGGCATGGTGGTGCATGTCTATAATCCCAGCTACTTGGGAGGCTGAGGTAGGAGAATCACTTCAACCCAAGAGGCGGAGGCCGCAGCAAGCCAAGATCGTACCATTGCACTCCAGCCTGGGATTGCACTCCAGCCTGGGCAACAAGAGTGAAACTCCACCTCAAAAAAAAAAAAAAGAAAGAAAGAAAAAAGAGTGGAGGTCAAGTGGCTTGTTCAAGTTTACACAGTTAGAAAATCACAGAGCAACAACTGGAACACAGGCATATACCTAACCTGGCCTCTATCTACATACAACAAGAATAACACCAATATATAAAAAATGAGATCAGTGCTTTTTAAAAATTAACTTATTTGGCGACAACTATGGAATCACGTGCAGAGTTAAGTGCCTTTTAAAAGTACTGGACACTTAGCAAAGTGCCGGTCACACAGAAACCCTCCCAAGAAATGTTACCTATTAGGTATTAGGAAAAAGGGAAAGGGCATTCAGAAGGCACCTTTGAGGAGCAGTGAATAAGAATTTCTCTTTACCCAGTGCTTAAAGTATGTACATATACAATACCTTAAATAATCCTTCCAAGGACCCCACAAAGCAGGTATTAGTAGCCTCATTTACAAACAGGAAAACCACTCTCAGAAGTCAAGTTGCCTAAGATTTCTTTGGTCCCAGCATGTGCCAAAGCTGGGATTCAAATCCAACTATATCCAACTCCAAACTTTATCCTCTTTCCACATTGCTTCTTTGGAGATAAGACTGGGGCTGGGCTTCAAAGACAAGCCTCCTGGATACAGGCCAGTGGTTAAGAGCAGGCTGCCAGTTCAGGTGTGGAAACAACAGCATGAGCAAGGATGCAGAGTTAGCAACATGTCTTTGTAGAGGGTAGTAGTTCAAAGACACTGGCCTGAATCGAACAGTAAATTCACATGACAAAGACCAAATAAAAAGCTAAAGTGAGGGCAGGTGGCAGAGGGTCCTGGAATGCTACTAGCTGCTTGTGTCAATTACATGGGTCACAACTTGATTCCCTTCCGCTGTAAACTGTAAGAAAAAGGGAACAGCACACAGAAAATGAAGAGCCAGACAGCAAGAGAACTGGGGAAAGGAAATCAAGTTCTACTCCTAACTAGGTAAGTAGCCTTGGGCAGGCCAATTTCCCTCTCTGGATTTCTAATACCAGGGATTGAACTAAAAGATGTCCAAGGACCACTCTAGCCATGACCTTCCAGAAATCACTTTATTACCAAGTCATGTGAGCAAATGTAGGTCTGAGAAATGACAGAGAGCTGCATGAGGGAGATGAAAATGAAGGTATTAAATTGGATTCAAGTTAATCTTGGCCAAAATACAGAAGATGGCAGGGAGCAAAGGCAGGGAGGCTGAACCAGAACCATACCAATCCTGGCTACATGCCAACCTCATTTCCTCATCAGCCCAGTGGACCTCAGGGCCCTATGTTCTGGCCTCAGCTGCCCACTCTCCAACCTTATCTCCTGCCTCTTTCCTCTTTACTGCTGCTGCTCCAGCCACACTGGCTGCCTTCTAATTATTCTACAAACACGTTCTTGCATCAGGGCTTTTCACCTGCTCTTCTCTCAGCTGGTAATGATCTTCCTCCTTAGAGAGGTCTACTCTGGCCACTTTTTAACACTTTACTCCTGCTTATCTTTCTTCATAATGCATATGGAATTACATAATTGATTTACTAATTTTTTTATTGTCTCCCCCATTAAAACAAGTTCTATGCTGGGCACAGTGGCTCACACCTGTAATCCCAACACTTTGGGAGGCCTCCGAGGCAGGAGGATCGCTTAAGCCCAAGACATTGAGACCATCCTAGGCAACATAGGGAGACCCTGGTTCTATAAAAAAATTTAAAAATTAGCTAGGTGTAGTGGTGCATGCCTGTAGTCCCAGCTACTCAGGAGGCTGAGGTAGGAGGACTGCTTAAGCTCAGAACGTCAAGGCTGCAGTGAGCCATGATCACGTCACTGCACTCCAGCCTGGGTGACAGAGTGAAACCCTGTCTCAATAAATAAATAGGCAGTCCTCATTTTGTTCACTACTGTATCCCAGTTCTATGGGCAGTATCAGGCATCTGTTGAATGGATAACTGAATGTACGTAAGTATAAACACTGTCCCTAAGGTCCCTTCCAATGCTGGCTTTCTGTGACTAACATATCGGCTTGTGGGACTGGGGAACATCTCAGGAGTTCCAAGCCTAGGTAAGCTTAGGTCCAATCTGTCTTTCTGGCTTCAATTTTTGATATTTGCTTGGCCTCAATGGTTCTTCAAATGTTAACACACATGCCAGGTGTGGTGGCTCACGCCTGTAATCCCAGCACTTTGGGAGGCCGAGGCGGGTGATCACCTGAAGTTGGCAGATGACCTGAGGTTGGGAATTCAAGACCAGCCTGACCAACACGGGGAAACCCCATCTCTACTAAAAATACGAAATCAGCCAGGTGTGGTGGCACATGCCTGTAATCCCAGCTACTAGGGAGGCTGAGACAGAAGATTCACTTGAACGCAGGAGGTTGCAGTGAGTCGAAATCACGCCATTGCCACTCCAGTCTGGGCAACAAGAGCAAAACTCCATCTCAAAAAAAAAAAAAAAAAAAAAGTAATGCACATACTAACACAGAGCTACATACTCGTACAAATAGACAAAGATATATCACCTAATTAATGAAGTATTACTGTATGCTATGTGTGAAACACAGTACATACACAATAGCCTCCAACATTAGGTCCTTCAGAGTTTGACCCCAACTTACTTTGGTAACTTTAACCCTAACCACAGTCCTATTCCTGAACTCTTATACTCTGGCTACAATGGACTGTTTTCCCTTCTCTGAAACACACACATAAGCTTCTGTGCCTCTGTCCTCACTGGTCTCTCTGCTTAGAAGTTACAGTCTCCCCTTTACAATTACCAAATGCCTCATCTTTGAAGTCCAACTCAAATATTACCTCTTCTGGGAGGTATTTCTTCATCTCTCAGGTAGTGGTCCCCTCCAAGCTCCTAAAGCACTCTCCATGTTTCCATTCAGAGTGATTATCGCTCTAGCCTACTTACTTTACCTTCCTGTCCTTCATCAACTACAGGCTCCAAAAGCCTTAACCATGTGTTTGGTTACTCCTTATTCCTAAAACTTATTTCTGTGCCCAGCACAAAGGTTTACCAAATTAAATCTTAACATGGCCCCACAACAAAGAATGCTTCCTAACCTTCATATTGTCCCAAAGATGGTTTCTCTAATATTCCTACCACTAGTATGAACCCCTATGGAACAGGGTACGAGAAGAGGGTTGGAGAAAGGACTGGAAAGAAAAGGGAGAAACAGTCTTTGCAGAACCTCAAATTTCATGCTACAAAGATTAGATTTTAGAGGTTTCATGAGCAAGGAAGTCATAGGAATAAGATCTGTGTCTTAAAAGCTATGGAGAGAGAAAAAGTTGTATTTCAGGGTAGAGACTAGACACGGAGCGGCAAGTGAGTTGGTAATTAAAACGCTGCCAGAGACAGATTATTAAGATCTGGCCTTGGGTGGTAGCAGTGGGGATGGAAAGATGGACAAAACATGTTCAGAGACAAAACCACATAATGAAAGCAGCTGCTTATTCTGAGTAGAACTGGCTCTGCACATAAAACAAAATTCTTCCAAATGGAAATCTGTAACCTCTTTGCATCCAAGATGGTCCTGAGGGTGAGACCACAAGCAAGAAAAGAGCCTCCTTGAACAGGGGAAGAAAAAGAAGCAAGTCTAGGGTTAGCAAAGGCCAAATTCCAGGCCACTGAGCAGGGCTGCAAGGAGAGCGAACTCAAGATCTTGCTGATGGCTGCTGACTGCAGAAACCTTAGTAAAGAGGTCAGGTCTGTTCCCTAAGCAGAAAGCTGCCTTCCTGGGTTGGGATGGCTCTAGCTGGCTTTAACACAAGAGGTTCTGATCATTTTCAGTGGTTGTATGTTAAGGAAAATTATCCAAAATTCGGAAGTAAGGCAAAAAGATGATTGTGTGACCACTTAAAGTCATGTTAGACACATTGTTTATTATGAACGGAGTCATCTGACACTCTTGGGAAATGGAATTTTGTTATTCTTCACAAATGATTAGGGTCCAAATGTTTTAAAACTCTGCAGGTAGAGGTTAATGTGTAAAAAACTAAGAAGGTATACCTTTTATATGCAGACAAAATAATTTCAAAGGTTATATTTTCATCAGGGCACTAACCAAAACAATCTTATTTCAGCGGTCCTTCTTTCATTAACAACCTAAATCCAGTTTCGCAGCTATTCTACTTCTGCTGGTTTCCACATGAAACAATTAAACAAAACTTGACACACGCTCACTCTATGTATGAAAATTATGCCCTGACCGAGGCACACACATTCACAAGCCTGCCTACCTCACAAGAACCAGATATCATGAGGCAAGAGAAGCCTGACACCCAGGCACAGGATGCTAGTCAAGTGTTAGAAGTGGTCACTTAATGAAATGACATAATGACATAAAGCTCAGAGCAGTAAAAAGGACACAAGGCAGAGAGTCAGGGCACCTGCCACTAATTCACTCTGTGACCCTGGCACATTATTCTCCTTTGCTGGGCTTCAATTTAACAATGATAAAATGGGAAAGTTGGTTCAGGTCAGTGTTGTTTTACAAACTGTGATCCTGGGAACCCTGAAGTTTAAGGCAGCTGCCTTGGGGGGTTGTCTTTGTTTGGTAAGGGTAGTGGGGAGGCTGAGCTACTAGCCCTCTTGCTGCTGCTTCAGCCAAAGCAGCAGTCTTTGGTGGTGGTTTTTTTTTTTTTTTTTTCAGACAGTGTCTTGCTCTGTTGCCCAGGCTGGATTGCAGTGTCTTGATCTCGCCTCACTGCAACCTCCCCCACCCCGCCCCTCCGCCGCTCAAGCGATCCTCCCACCTCAGCCTCCCAAATAGCTGGGATTACAGACGTGTGCCACCATGCCTAGCTAATTTTTGTATTTTAGTAGAGACAGGGTTTTGCCATGTTGACCAGGCTGGTCTTGAACTCCTCACCTCAGATGATCCACCCGCCTCAGCCTCCCAAAGTGCTGGCATTACAGGCATGAGCCACCGCACCCAGCCAGAAGCTCTGTTTTGGATTTACATGTTTTAAAAAAGGGTTACTATGTAAACTTGATGACTGTCAATTAAGGTCCCTTCCCACTCTGATATCCTAAAATTCCATGATTTTATGGCAACTGATCCTGGGGAAAATACAGAGACAAAAAATATCTCCTATCACCCTGTGCCTAAAAATAACACCCTATAAGGGTTCAAAGTAAGTCCCTAGCAATTGAGTATGAATGAGTGAGGAGGGGGACAAGAGGGCAGAGGAAGGTTCAGAAAAAGACAGAGACTAAGGGCCTGCTCCTTTTGCAACTGGAGACTGGGTAGGCCCAACGCCAGGGAGAAAACCCTCTCAGGGAAGACTTAGCCTCACTGGCATTATCAAGACTAAAGATTTGGACTCTAGCCCCTGGTTCTGTCACATAAAGGCAGATCCTTCAGTTTCTTCACAGTACGGTTTCTTGAAGGTAAATCGCTTTGCAAACTGTTGAGTACAGATTTGAGAACCTATCAGAACAATCTTAGTCCTAACATCTTTTGTGTGTGCATGTCTCTGCTCCTGCCAGGTCACTGGAGGAGACTTATCACAGTCAAGGAGTACAGACCCTTTCCCTTTCCTTCCCTGTACTTCAGAGTTGGGCATACAAGTAGGGGTTATTGCTTGAAATACTCTCTCCATTCAACTTTGAAAAGGACAAATATACTTTTCACTAGGGACTCAGTTCCATGATCACGACGGAAACATGGCCTCTCTCACTTAGTGCTTGGATCTCTGGGCTCTATACCTGGGTTCTGGAGAAGTTGGTTTGAGGCAAAGAGTGCAGAAACTCTCAGGAAAATACACTGAAGGCATGGAAGACATTCCTATTACACTCAGGGCACCAAACGCCTCTTCTTGGGTACTCCCAAACACTCTACACTCCTGGAAGGGCAGTGGTCAGAGGCCAGGGAGGCAGTGTGATACTCAGGAAAGAGCTTACCTTAAGGCTTAGTCGATAGGGTCAGGACTCAGTTCAAACTCTAGCTCTTTTAGAGACTAGATATGGCTTCAGTAAATTCATTCACTTCACTGAGCCTCAGCTTTCCCCTCTGGAGCTATTAATAGCTTAATGAGTTATAAAGATTAAGGGAGATAATCTATTTAAAGTATCTGTCACAATACCTGGCACACAGTATGCACACAATAAATGTTACTCAAGAGGGAAAGGGCAAACTAGCGAAAGTTTGAATGTGATTCATATGATAGGTAGGGAAGACTCAGGGATGAACCCCAGCCAGCAGCAGATCAGAGCTGTGAGTGGCTCAGAATGGGAATGGGCTGATTTGGAGAGTGTCGTGCTATTCTAAGAGCATCTGGATCCTGTACCAGCCAAAGCAAATCAAACAGGAGTGCTTATGGAGCGCTTGTTTCTAAAACAAGTACGGGCTGTGTTATTGACACACGCCACAGGGGAATTGAGAGGGCTGTTGGCGGAGATGTTAAAAAAGCTGACATGCTTTCAGTTCCAATCTTTGCTACCATATCCATATGGGCACAACTGACCTTGGCTCTAGAGGGGAAAAAAACTCTGGAACGAGACACAAGAGATTTGGATTTGGGTGAGAACCTGAACCTGACTTCACCTCTTGGGCCTCAGTTTTTTCTTTCCTCTTCTAAAATAATTCTGTGTGCTGAATCTATTATCACCATTGCACTTTTTTTTTTTTTTTTTTTTGAGATGGAGTCTCACTCTGTTGCCCAGGCTGCAGTACAGTGGCAGGATCTCTGCTCACTGCAACCTCCGCCTCCTGGGTTCAAGCGATTCTCCTGCCCCAGCCTCCCAAGTAGCTGGGATTACTGGCACATGCCACCACGCCCAGCTAATTTTTGTATTTTTAGTAGAGACGGGGTTTCACCATGTAGGCCAGGATGGTCTCGGCCTCTTGACCTCGTGATCCTTCCTCCTTGGTCTCCCAAAGTGCTGGATTACAGGTATGAGCCACCATGCCCAACCCATTATTGCACTTTTAAATGATGATGATATGGTTCAGAAAGATTAAGCTAATACCGGCAGGAATTTGAATTCAGGGTCAGCTGTCAAGCCTGTAGTCTTTCTTCTCTGTTGCATTATCTCTCAGCGTTAAATGAGGGAGTAGGATCAGGTGAACCAAGGCATCTCTAGATGAAAACTGAATGGCCTCAAATTATAGTTTCAAGAGCATTCTGAATACTCTAGGGCTAGACAAACTCTGTCTGGTTAAAAAGCCTTCTCATAAATGAAATCCTCAGTACCAAAGGCAAAAACTAGAGTACAAACAGAAGAGACAGAAAAAAGGGGCCAATGAAATTTCAGAAAGCTAGTCCTAAAGAGGCCCTTGGAGAATACAATGCCTAACTCATTTTTACAGATGGGGATATGGAGGATGCAAAGAGAAACAGCTTGACTGGGAACACCCAGTGAGTGGGTGATAGAGCACAATCTGGGTCCTATGCCTCATGGCCCCTCTCTCACACTTGCTAGCTACTCAGTTTCCAACCTTCTAGGCCATTATGATCTTTTTTTTGACATTTACTTTCCAAATGCTGGGTGACAGGCAGGTCACTGCCCTGCAGCAGACTCCCAGCCACTTCTAACACCTTACTATAGATAGCGGCTCTTTGTTTTTAACTGTTCCTGCTGCAGGCTTAAGCAGGACCGAAGCTGAGACTTCTCTTAGGTCCCTGTTGACTCTTTAATGTTTTTGGACCACAGAACAATGTGCCCTTGGAGACACAGAACAGGAAGAAACATCAGCAATTATGGACCAACTTTCCACCTCATTCCCTGTTTGTAGAACTGAGGAAAAAGAGGCCCAGGTATAAAATGCTTTCCCAGGTTTGAGTCAGTAGACAGGGTTAAGAGCCTGGGTCGCCACACTCTCCTACTTCAATCTGACACTCAACACATGGTATCAGAATTTATTCCAATCACTGGTGACTGAACACCAAGCCAAGCCAGGTATTTTCTTCATCATCTCCTACTAGCAACACAATCACTATATAAAGTAGGCATTACTTTATATGAGGAAACTACAGCTCAGACAAGTCAGTCACATAGAAAATAAACGTCAGATCAAGGACCCAAATCTTGGTATTAAGAATACACACAATAGTGGGAAAGATGCAGTTACTTAATCTTCCTAAAGACGAGTTATGTCACAGATATCTTTTATCTTTTACCTCTTGCCCTATGTACTCAGAATTGTTGACTCTTGACAGATTATGCTAATTAGGGATATGGGAGGTGGCAATGAGGGGAAGGATGAATAGTGGAGACTCAAATAATACAATGACAGATAATTTCAAAGAAGCAATTTCTGCTTTGTGTTAATGGGGTAAAGTAGGTTTTGAGCACCCCCCAATCTGTCCCATTCAATAAGTCCCCTTTATTCACTTCTTACTCATCTCAAAGTTCTAGAAACACCATTGCTCACAGACCATGGTTTCTTGAGCTTTGTTATCCAGCTTAGATTTTGTTCTCTTGGCCATGTTCTTAGGCTCAGGACCCTATCTCACTGCCACAGCCAAAATCCCTAGAACTGCCCTCCAGTTAATCTAACCTATAGGTCCCTCTCCTGTTTAGCTGTTCTGCTCTGGCCTGCTGCTCCAAAGGGACAAAAGGATCTTCTTTAGTTTTAATGAAAACTGGGGAAGGAAGCAGGGGAACCCAGGACCTCATAGCGCTCAGAGCCCTTTGCATGCGATTCCTTTGCCCCAAGCAAGCTGTAGGTTATTGCTTTGCTATGACAGCAATCCTCAAGCAAGCCAGCTGTTTCTGGAACCAAAGTAATAAAATATGGCCAAAATCCTTGGGTGGAGAGTGAAGAGGAACAGCTGTTTCTTACATGAGCTGCCCTGGCAGCCTCCCCCTCAGATCCCCACTCCTCCACAGAATTCTCTAGGAGCCATCTGATGATTACACTGGCAGACAATGAGTCTCCTGCCCTTTCTAAGCCACCAGGTCCACCTTGGTCAAACATTCATCCCCATACCTTGAAGGACAATGATGCACTGCTACTGCTCCTAGACCTTCTCAGACTCTATCCCAGGTCCCTAACACTATAATTACTAACATTAATAGTCTTGTACATTTGTACACTATCCAATGGTCTTATATAGCACTTATCTGAAATGTGCTTTACACAGTAGGCTGGGTAGAAACTATTATTCCTTGTTTATAGATGAGGAAACTAAAGGTCACGAGTAAGTCCCCAGCAAGCCAGGCATTGCTCGAGCCCCTCCCACCTCAATGTTACCTATGGCATCTGCACTATAACCCTTATTTAATGGAATCAAATCTCTGCTTAGAATTTCAGTTGTAACAGGCAAAAGAGGTGTTCAGAAAGGTCCCCCAAAAGCCACTGTGAAGCCTCTGAAGTCCATGAGGTAGGCAGCTGTCTCTTCTAGCTCTTTATCAGGGAACTTTCCTCAGAAGCCTGGGAGGCCCTGGCTTGCCAAGTGTCACCTGACTTCCTGCTACACCACCCCCATATGTCTTACTCGAAGCTCAGCCTGCCTCACTGCCTGCTCAGTGCTGATTTCGGGGAGGTAGGGTCCAGGCTGCCAAGCGCTATGGGTCTAGCCCTAGCACTCGCTCTACTGGTAACACATATACATTGTAGGCCACTTGTCTTCCCTATTGTTTCTGAATCAGGCCCCCTCTGAAGTTTGATACTTCTCCAGAGGCTACTGTATCAGAAAGAGCAAACTGACAGTCCACTGGTATAGTCAAGCCTGAAGAATTGTTTGGTTTGGGGTGTACTGTGCCTCAAAATTCAATAAACTAATCCTTAAGAAACTAGAAAAGAGCAAACTAGACCCAAAGCAGCAGAAATTAGAAAATAATAAAAATAGTAAAAAATAGTAAAAAAAACTCAATGGAAAAGAAAAACAATGAAACTAAAAGTTGGTTCTTTGAAAACACAAGCAAAATGAACAAACCTGTATCTAGACTGACCAAGAAAAAAAAAAAAAGACACAAATTACCAACAAATTAGACAACTTGGGTGAAATGGAAACATTCCTAAAATACACAAATTATCAAAAGTGACTCAAAAAGAAATAGAAAATCTAAGTAGATTTAACAAGTAAGACATTTGAATTAGTAATTTTAAACTCGTCCAACAAAGACAAGCCCAGGCCCATGTGGCTTCACTGATGAATTCTATCAAACAATTAAAGAAGAAATAATACCAATCCTTTACAAACTCTTTCAGAAAACAGAGGAGGAGGGAACATATCAATTCATTCCATGAGGTCACCCTAATGCCAAAAGCAGATAAAGACCTAAGAAAACTACAGAATAGTATTCCCCAGCAAATCAAATCTAACTCCATATAAAAAGGATTATACACTACAACCATGTGGGATTTATTCTAGGAATGTGAAGTTGATTTAGTATCTGAAAATCAATTAACGTAATGTCAATGCAGAATAAAGAACAAAGACCATGAAATCAACAAAATCTAACACCCATCCATAATGAAACCCCTTAATAAACTAGGAATAAAAGGGAACTTCCTTAGCCTGAACCCCACACGATGGAATACTTTCCTCCTAAAATTGGGAACAAGGTAAGGAAGGCTGTCTGCTCTTACCACACCTGTAGCCACATGGCCTCCTTTCGTTCCTCAGACACAACAAGCATGCTCGTATTTCAGGACCTCTGAACTTGCTGAACTCTATGCCTAGAATGTTATTCCCCCAAAGATACACATAGCTCACTACTCCAATTCTTACATATTTCAGCACAAATTTTACTTTCTGAGAGGCCTTCCTTAATAATCCAGTGTCTCCCTATTCCCTTACTCTGCTTTATTTTTCTTCAGATTTATTCGTTTATCTACTTTTCTCTACTAGAACGTAAACTACAGAGAGAAAACTATTCTATTCACTGCTACACCTCAAACACTTCAAACTGTGACTGGTATATGACAGACACTCCAATACTCACTGAATGAATGAATAAATGTGTCTATAGGAAACGAAAAATGTCTATAGGAAAATGAAAAAGGAGTAGTGGGGGACTACCAGCTTAAGAGCCTGAGAAGGACCAGGGTTTTAGGTAGTGGGGAAAGAGCCAATGTAGGATATAATAGAAAAAAACTTGGTTTTCTGGAGCCAGATTCTTCTGGGTTCTAAGCTTAGCTCTTCTGATGACTGCTTACACGTCCCTCTCTAACTCTCAAGTAATTTATTAAATAAGAATATCACCACCTACCTCCCAAGTTGCTATGAAAATGAAATATATTTATGTAAAGCATTCAGTATAGTGCTTGATAATATACAGTAGACACTATAAATACTTAATTTAACATTTTCTGAAAACTTTGGCTTTCAAGAGGAACCCAAAACCACCACAGAATTACCCAGCCCCACCCTCATCTTACTGAGGGACATAGTTGTGGAGGTGCTGCTCCTAAATTAAGTGGCCTCCAGGCTGTTGTTTTAACTTATTCTTCTTTCACCCCTCCCCTTTCAGTCAGCTTTCAGCTCTCAACCCTAGATGGTATTAATACAGCAGCTCTTCTCCCTTTTTTGATATGCTGCTTTTAATCTTATGGGGTTTTAGAAACCAAATGCTAAGCTTGTTACAACAACACGTAAAAATAAGAATAAATGGCCGGGCGCGGTGGCTCACGCCTGTAATCTCAGCACTTTGGGAGGCCAAGACGGGCGGATCACGAGGTCAGGAGATTGAGACCACCCTGGCTAACACGGTGAAACCCCGTCTCTACTAAAAATACAAAAATTATCTGGGCGTGGTGGCGGGCGCCTGTAGTCCCAGCTACACAGGAGGCTGAGGCAGGAGAAAGGCGTGAACCCAGGAGGCAGAGCTTGCAGTGAGTGGAGATCGCGCCACTGCAGTCCAGCCTGGGCAACAGAGTGAGACTCCGTCTCAAAAAAAATAAATAAATAAAAAATAAGAATAAATTAGCACTGTGCAAATACTTAAGGATGACAATGCTTTACTTCCCTCTTGTTTTTCAGTTGGACTCTGGAAAAATGAGGCTGTTAGATAAATAAGATATTATATGGGTAGCTTATCATATATAAATGTATATATTATACACTGATTTACATGGAATCATTCATATTTTAAAAGTTAATAGTGGAGCTTCTTCACAGAGCAGTTATTACAGGAAGCGTATAAGATCCAAGCTTGGCACCCAGGCCAGGGAAAGGCCAGAAGCTGTAGAACTTTACATTAACAAGGCAAAAAGAAGTGTCAGCAAGAGCCTGGATATTCAGAGTAGGAGGGAAGGTAGGGGTCAAAACCCTCTGTGCACTCTCAGGCAGATAGAAGAACAGAATATCCATTGTTAAAACACAGTATGAAGAGAATGGTCTCCATCGTTGGTAAAGGGGGAGAACAAGATGGTAGAAAAACTGGAATGACCATGGCCTCCATAAAATGTGAGGCTACAGTACAAGAGCCTTTTTCACTAGCAGTAAGCAGGGGCAGGCAGGGAACCTAGGGCCAAAGGAGGAATAGCCTTCTTCAAGAGATGACAGCAGGGAACAAGGCAACACCTCAGTGGAGTGCCAACTCCTGTTGGGATGGGCTCTTGGGAACTGCTGTAGTATCCTATGCCAGGGTTCATGAGTGCACTTAAATCTGCACTCTGCAGCCTACACATTGCAAATCGTGGCTGCCTGTGCTACCTGGCTTTGTCATCTGTGCCCTGGAATCCTTTTCCTTAAGGAAAAACTAAGCTATGGGTAGGGCCCGCAAAAGAAAGGAGAGGAGGAGAAGGGCATATAAGAGAAGATTTACAGTGAAAATTTCCAGAGGAAAATCCTCCCGTTTACTTTTGGGGAATGGGGCGGCAAACAGGTCAGGGACTGAGACGCCACAGATACTATTATATTTTGGACGCTGGACTCCTCCAAACCTCTTGCTGAAATCTGATCCCCAATGTTTAAGGTGGGACCTAATGGGAGGGGTTTGGATTGCTGGGGGCAGATCCCTCATGAACAGATTAATCCCCTCCCTGGAAGGAGGGTAGGGGAAGCGAGTTAATTCTCACTCTTTTTGTTCCTGTAAGAGACGGCTGTTAAGAAGAGCCTAGCATCTCCCTTCTCCCTCTCTTACCATCTGATTTCTAGCCACAGCAGTTCCTTTTCCACCACAGTAGAAGCAGCCTAAGGCCCTCACTGGGTGCAGACACCCAATCTTGAACTTTTCCCGACATCCAAATTGTGAGACAAATAAACCTTTCTTCTTTATAAATTACTCGGCTCAGGTACTCCTTTATAACAACATAAAACGAGCTAAGACAGACACTTAAAATGCTTTCCTCTCACTTTCTTGTTTCATTCATGCTGCTTTACAATTCACAAAGCTTTCCAACTTGCATTTCTCATTTGATTCTCTGTAACATACCTGCATGATTGGTGTACACACATGAGACATGAGGGGACAGGGAGGCACTCCGACTTTACAAATAGGGGAATGAAGACTGTCCAAGGGCACACGTTGAGAGAAGATAAAAACCCAGGTTTCTCAACTTCAAGCCAGTACTCAGGTCCTTATCCTGTACTGGCCCAAGTGTTTATGAGATACCATGTGTTACAGAGGTATTCTTCTTGTTCTGGTCACTTTAGCCTGGGCCTCTGCCTGCTTGAAGGTTCTTCCTATCTTTCAGTCTAGTAGCTCCCTTCACTAGAAATACCACTGCTCAGAGGGACCTCCAACTCCTACCTGCCCTGTTCAGCCCCTCAACTGAATCTCCTTTCTGAATTCCTAAGTCTGCCTTCTTGAACTTTGTAAGAAAATTCAGAATTAGAGAGGGAAATTAGCGGCCCAAGGAAAGCCTGTCAGGTCAGGAAGAACAATGGCATTTATGGTCAGACTGACCTGGGTTCTAACATCAGCTTTATGGATTCCCAGGTGTGAACCCTGGGCAAATTATTTCAGTTCCTGAGCCTCAATTTCCTCATCTATAAAATGAGGTTTCAGAGCAGGCTGTGGTGGTACATGCCTATAATCCCAGCTACTCAGGAGGCTGAGGCAGGAGGATCACTTGAGCCTAGGAGTTTGAGACCAGCCTGGGCAACACAGTGACACCTGTCTCCCAAAAACAAAAATAAAACCCCCCACACACAAACAAAAAGGGATTTGTCTAGATTGACATCAGTAACACAGTAAGTTCTTAATGTGTGGATTTTCCTTCCTTCTCACCATCTGTCAGGTTCCCCTGACATCCCACTTATAAAGCCTTAATCACTCCACTCTCACCATTATTCATACGACATTTTGCAGAACTGAAGAAACTACAGGATTTTCTGGAGCTGACCTATGAGCTTGGCAGATTACAGTAAAAACTAAAGCTAAGAAAGTCTCTAGGGTGCCGGGCGCGGTGGCTCACGCCTGTAATCCCACCACTTTGGGAGGCTGAGGCAGGCAGATCACCTGAGGTCGGGAGTTCGAGACTAGTCTGACCAACGTGGAGAAACCCCATCTCTACTAAAAAATATGAAATTAGCCAGGCATGGTGGTCATGCCTGTAATTCTAGTTACTCAGGAGACTGAGGCAGGAGAATTGCTTGAACCTGGAGGCAGAGGTTGCAGTGAGCCAAGATCACACCATTGCACTCCATCCTGGGCAACAAGAGCGAAACTCTGTACCCGCCCCCCCGCCACCCCAAAAAAAAAAAGTATCTAAGGGCTGTGAGGTCATGTTAAAGAGCTTGTGAGAGGACAGGTACAGCCGCCAGGTCCCAGGATAGCTCCCCACCCGCCACATCCCAGTAGAAAGCAGCTAGAAGGAAACAGACCTTACTCATGGCAAATGATCCCAGACATTCTTGTGGCAGCTCTAGGAGAGCAGTCTCAACCCTCCTCCCAGTTCAGAAAGTTACCTGTGCAACATCCGATCTCTTAAGACATGGAGTAGGAAGATAATCACTTATGAGTTATCTGTACTGAAGGTAAAAACAATCCCCAAACTAGTTACCCACCATGTTGGCCTAAGCTTGCCCAGAGCTTTCCCAGGCACCCTCACTCACCAGTAACAATGCTGAGCTTAGCCAGCCGTTTCCTCCTTTGGGTTACAGGGTCAGCACCACCTGCCTCCAGGAATAGGGCTCACCTATAATAGAGAGAAAAGTCCATTAGGGGTGCTGCTCAGAACAGGCAGCAGGCATTCAAAATTTCTGCCCTCACACATTTTGCATCCTAGCAAAAGACAGGTCAATTATTTATAGCATATAATTTCAAGTAGTGCTAAGTGTCATAAAGAAAAATAGAGCAGGCCTGGCGTGGTGGCTCATGCCTGTAATCCCAGCACTTTGGGAGGCCGAGGGGGGCGGATCACCTGAAGTCAAAAGTTCAAGACCAGCCTGGCCAACATGGTGAAGCCCTGCCTTTACTAAAAATACAAAAAAAAATTAGCCAGGCATGGTGGTGGGTGCCTGTAATCCCAGCTACTCGGGAGGCTCAGGCAGGAGAATCACTCGAACCTGGGAGGGGGAGGTTCCAGTGAGCCGAGATCACGCCACTGCACTCCAGCCTGGGCGACAAGAGCGAGACTCCATCTCAAAAAAAAAAAAAAAAAGGGGGAAAGGAAAGCAAGGTAAGGGAATAAAGAATGACAAAAGGTAAGGGTGAAGTCTATTTTAGATAAAATGGTCAGGGAGGGGCCTCTATAAGGGGTGACATCCAGAGAGATTTGAATGAAGTGAGGGGGTAAGACATGCAAAGATCTGAGGGAAGAGTGTTCCACGGAGAGAACAGCAAGTACAAAGGCCCTGTGGCCTTGGTATGTTTAAGGAACAAGAAGACTAATAATATAGCTAGAATGGAGTCATAAGGAAAATGAGGTATACTAGAGACACAAGAAGGAATTTGTTCTGTATTTTATGTATGAGAAAATTAAGGTTTGGAGACTAGGTTACTTGCCCAAGATCAAAATAAGTCAAGTGGTAAAACTGGGAGTCAAACTCAGGTCTTCCAGACAACTCTAACTCTCACTTGTGGCCCAGGCTCCTCCAGGCTTAGATAACCTAGATTCTAGCTGAGACAAACTTTCAAGCATTCTGAGATTTATTTCAGTTTTCTGTGCTCAGATCCCTCCTCTGTTCGGTGAGGACGGTGAAGAGAAATCCCTATATATTCATTCCCAGGAATGTGGAATGGAATAGAGCAGACTCTAGAACAATAGTAGCACATACTTAGCACATACTAGGCACTGATAGAAACCTTTTATTTGTATTAACGCATTTAATCTTCACAATATTTTAAGGTTGGTGTGTTATTTTGCTAATGGGGAAATTGAGGCACAAAGAAATTAAGTACATTTGCTCATTGCAGGAAACATGTTCTCTTGTTCTAGTTTACATGGCTCACAGTCCCCCACCCATTTAATAACAACTATGCATTTACTGCACAGTTGGAAACAGAGTAGGTACTGGCCTAAGGACTATTTTATTTCAGAGGGAGTGAAAGTTGCTCCAAGTCATGAGTAGAAGGATTGAGGGTGCGGGGGGCCTCCAGGTCTGGAACAAAGCAGCAAGCACAAGGAATCGAAGGATCTCTGTAGCTCTGGATCAAAAGACAAAGGCAGAGGCACCAGGGAGTCGGGTGCTAAAGGGACTGGACTATCAACACCTCCAATCAACAAGTCAACAAACTCAATTCATCTTCTATTTCCCAGCCTCTATGATTCAGAGAATGGCATAACCATTCTCCCAGGTACTCAGACTCCAAATATTCATGGTCTCAACCCCTCTTTCTCTCTCTGCCCCATTCCTACAACAGCCAAATCCTTGTGGGGTTTTTTTTCCCCTCTGAGAGCTCTACTTTTTTCCTCTCTAAGAGCTCATCCAAATCATTATTTTCTTTTTTTTTTTTTCAACATAGTCTCACTCTGTCGCCCAGACTGGAGTGTAATGGCACAATCTCGGCTCACTGTAACCTCTGGCCCCCCAGGTTCAAGCAATTCTCCTGCTTCAGCCTCCCAAGTAGCTCGGATTACAGGCGCCAGCCACCACGCCCGGCTAATTTTGTATTTTTAGTAGAGACGGGGTTTCTCCATGTTAGTCAGGCTGGTCTCGAACTCCCGACCTCAGGTGATCCACCTGCCTTGGCCTCCCAAAGTATTATTTATTCCCTACTTTGTCAACTTCCTCTTGGTTCAGGATCACATTATCTCTTGCTTGCACTACTGGAATATTTCTCAAAACTTACTGACATTACAAAGGCAGACTGTTACAGGAGTCTCTTGCCTGGTCTCTGTTTCACTAGTCTCCCCTATACCTCTTACTCCAATCCATGAGATCCACACTGCCAGACTAATGGTCCTAATGCCACTTCCCTGCTCAAAAAAAGTCATGGATCCCAGTCACCTCAGCCTTGCTCTTAGGTATGCCAGTATCTGGTCATCATCTGCCTTACTTCTACTGTGGGCTTTCCACCTCCCATATTTTTTGTCTATACTGTTATCTCACTGGAATTGCCCTTCTTCATTTATACACATTCAAACCCTTCTTAATTTTCAAGGCCTAGTGAATCTATGACGTTATCCTGAATCCTTTTCTCGCCACTCTCTCTGCCATGTTCTTGAAACATCTCCGGCTTGTGGGTATATTCACTTCTGGTCTCACCATTAGCTAAGGCCTCAGGAATACAGTACCCCTGGTTCCCCTTCTTCCTTGTAAAAATTCCTGCTTCTTCCAAAGAATGGAGACCTAGTCAGTTACAAGATTTCTTTTTTATTTAAGATAGGGTCTTGCTCTGCTGCCCAGGCTGGAGTGCAGTAGTGCAATCTCAGCTCACTGCAACCTCCACCTCCCGGGTACAAGTGATTCTCCTGTATCAGCCACTCAAGTAGCTGGGATTACAGGCACATGCCACCAAGTCTGGCTAATTTTTGTTTTTAGTGGAGACGGAGTTTCACCATGTTGGCCAGGCTAGTCTCAAACTCCTGACCTCAAATTATCTAATTGCCTCGGCCTCCCAAAGTGCTGGGATCACAGGTGTGAGTCACTGCGCCCAGCCAGTTATAAGATTTCTGTTTCTATTCCTCCTACTTAGTCTGGATCTATCTCCCAACAAGAGACCTGAGTTCTAATCTTCATCTCAGATCCCTCATCTGCAAAATGGGAATTCCTATACTGCCAACACAAGGATTTTATGATCACATGTTTTTATCAATGTGATAACAGGTGAGGAAAACAGCAGAGTTAGGATGGGAGAGTCCCAGCCAGGTTTTTTATAGTTCTTCTTGTAAGCTGAAAAACAGAGTACATACACAAACCTTCTATCTAATTAGTCAAAAAATATTTCCTGATACTAGCTGTACTGGTTGGCTTTGCTGTGTACACAGCTCTGAGTGAGGGGTTATGGAGGACGCACAGATGATTGAGAACAGTCTTTATACTTAGGCACTTGGCATTCAGGATGGGACTATGATGTCCCACAAAAAAATTACTAAGAATATTAGGCAGGATCTAACAGTTCAAAGAATGTTATATATTGTGAAAGTGAAGAAACAAATCAGTCTGACCTGGGGTTGTCTCAGAAGCTTCACAGAAGAAGCAAAGATTTAAGCCAAGCCTTGATGCAGGGTGACAGAAAGACATGGGCTGCTACTATGCCTCAGGCATGAGGCTGGGTGTTAAACTGTTAATCCTTATGATACCCTCTGAAGTAGGTGATGACATGCCCATTTTACAACCAAGGTAACTGAAGACAGGTGAGGCTAAGTGTGCCATTCAAGGTCAAACAGCTAGTAAGCAACAAGGCTAGAATTTGAACCCAGGTCTGCTTTACTTTACTCCAGAGCCTACCTACTCTCATGATCTGCCTTACTTTATTACATAGCAACATGAAAGAAGACCAGATAAACTAAAGTTCTTTCTATCCTCAAAATTAAATGATTGAATGGGGGATGTGGAGGGAGTGGGGGTTGTGTGCTCAATGCTGCTACGTCTTCTCCATAAGATTGTGACCTTATGGCAGGATTAGGGTCTTATAAACTGTCATGTTGGTCTTGGGTGATGTAGGATTAGGGTCTTCTGAACTACCTGCCAGGCTCTGTGTCAGTCTAAGTATCTGACATGTGAGTTAATCAAGGAATAAACAAAACCTGCCCAGTAACTCTTATTCTGAGGACTAGAAGTAAAGTCCAAAATCTCAAGCTCCATATTCAGAGTCTCAGCCCCAGTATCTGTATCAACCAAATACCTACTAATCTGTTGGCTTAAGGTGTCCTTTTCCCATTCTTGTTTTCGTAAGTTAAGGGAGATGTGAGGAGTGAAAAGGCAGGGAGCAGAGAAAAGAGGATGGGAAAGGGGTGAAGGCAGAATAGGTAAGGAAGGAGACACCTGAACAGGTTTAAAATGTCTAAGGTTTGGGAGGCCGAGGTGGGTGGATCATGAGGTCAGGAGATCGAGACCATCCTGGCTAACACGGTGAAACCCCGTCTCTACTAAAAATACACACACACACACACACACACACACACACACACACACACACACACAAATTAGCCGGGCGTGATGGTAGGCGCCTGTAGTCCCAGCCACTTGGGAGGCTGAGGCAGGAGAATGGCGTGAACCCAGGAGGCAGAGCTTGCAGTGAGCCGAGAACGCACCATGCGCTCCAGCATGGGCGACAGAGCAAGACTCTGTCTCAAAAAAAATAATAAAATAAAATAAAATAAATAAAATGTCTGAGGTCTAGACTTTGGAAAAGATCTTTTTCCTTCTGGTACCAGAACCAAGGACTTTTATTCAAAAGAGAAGCAGCAGGAATTTCTCTTTATAAATGTTAAATGAAGGGAGTGTGCTTGTGCAAACTCCAAACTAAATTTGTCAACAGGAGGTAAAGTGAAGCACTTATCGACAAGTTGCTCAGGGCTCCAACCCTCAGTCCTCACTATTGCCCTGCCCCAGCCCAACCTCTGCCTGGTTTAAGCTGAAGCCTGCAGAGGTCAGAAGACAAGCAGGTTCTTTCTCTTGTCACAGCTTCCTCCTCTATCAGCATTATTCCAAGCTAACAAGCCCTGGGAGTATATCCTTCCTTGTGGTTAAGAAGTTACTGACATCCTCTGGACCTTTCCCCAATAGCTCCCTGTCATGAAAGCTCTGTTGAAAAACCCTCCTTATCCTCTAAAAAAAGAAAACCCAGGAATCTACTACTGGAGGCTAGGGAAAGGAGCCAGGAAGTGAATGAAGAGTGAAAAATTATAGGAAGCCTGGATCTGGACATCAAAGAGTGGGGAATCAAGCAAAAGGTCTGGGACAAGAGAAAAGGAGCATTCCCAGTGGGCCGAAGACAAAAGATTTTGGTAGAGGAAATAATCTCCTACATGTCCCTACAGAACTCTTGCTGTTTAGAATAAGCAAGCTCCAGAGCCCATAGGAAGACTGGCTGAAAGAGGTGCTGGGCCAGATGAGGTGGCTCACGCCTGTAATTCCAGCACTTTGGGAAGCTGAGGTGGGCGGATCACCTGAGGTCAGGAGTTCAACACCAGCCCGGCCAACACGGCGAAACTCCGTCTCTACTAAAAACATAAAAAAAATTAGCTGGGTGTGGTGGTGCATGCCTGTAGTCCCAGCTACTCCGGAGGCTGAGGCAGAAGAGCTTGAATCCAGGCGGCAGAGGATGCAGTGAGCTGAATTCGCACTACTGCACTCCAGCCTGGGCAACAGAGTGAGACTGTCTTAAAAAAAAAGAGAGAGAGAGAGAGACAGGTTGCTGAAGGGTTATCTTCCTCAAGAGACAGGAAGAGAAAGGGAAGCTGGGTTCCCCAGGCCTCTGGGGTGGCAACCAAGGCACGAGTGAGCAGCCACAGCCACAGGAGATAATCTCAGCCTAATGGCTCCAGGCTCCCTCAGGAAGGGCTCCCCTGAGGGCAGTCTCCAACCCATTTCTGCTACAGTCAGCACTCGAGGGCTCACAACTGACCACACACAGGGAGTAAAAGACTGGCACAAGGCAAAGGCACAGGGCAAATGGCCCTCGTCCCACAAGCTAACTTGC
The DNA here is from genome assembly GCF_001698545.2 of Rhinopithecus bieti. Classification (NCBI taxonomy): domain Eukaryota; kingdom Metazoa; phylum Chordata; class Mammalia; order Primates; family Cercopithecidae; genus Rhinopithecus; species Rhinopithecus bieti. The sequence goes on along the minus strand of NW_016803344.1, from coordinate 5,306,343 downwards.
CAATCTATTTGATAGTTGGGTTCCAGCTCCCCTAACCTCTCAGCCTCAAAACTGCCTCAACCCTTCTCTAAGACTTGCTTATCCCAGGCTTTACTAAACCCCGTGGTCTTGCAGTTCTTCCACACTCCTCCCCTCACAAGGATACCTGACCTTGACTCTTGTAACTGGCTCTACTGTATGGTTGCCTACGCTCAGGCATAATAAAACAACTGGTTGTGTTGCTGTGGGGGTAAAGAAAATGACCTCACAACATAATAAAAAATGCAGCCAGAACACAAAATGGCTCAGTAAAACCCTCCCATACTCCCAAACAAAGACAGGTGTCAGGATGCCCAGTGTACCAAAAAGTAGGCCCTAGAGGACAGCTGGTTTCTTAACGACAGGTGACATTAGGGGTCTTGAGCCCAACCCATGTTCACGTATGAGAACATAATGCATGCCATAAATAGATGAAACTCAATCTAGGCAGTCTCCAAGCTGCCTGGAGGAACGTCCACAGAATACAACAGATGTGCAAGACAATCATTCTTGCCTCTGCATTTTCTGGGTAGCTAACAGCATTTCTCCTTTCTCAGCTGAAGCTATCTCTAGTTTTCTCCTCCTCTTTCCCTAGAAGATCCAACCCGCAGGAATTACCAAGGGAGGCACAAGTAATTACTGTTTTCTTTTCTCCATGCTAATGAGACAGTTGGATGGTTCCCCTTCCCCCTCTCGAGCTGGAAGTGAGAATCTAAAGCTTTATAATCAGTAACCAACACACCAAAGCTCCCACCAAACACTGCTCTGTGCAATTGAGACCATGTAGAAATGGCTTTCATGCCCCTGATGAGACCAGAGCTGGAAGGGTTCAACCATTTTACAAAAAGGGAGGTAAGACCAGAGCAGGGAGGGGAATCTGTCCAAAGTCACACAGAGGGGAGGTCAGTGGCAGGGCCAGAACCCAGTCTCCTTATTCCTAACCAAGCCACCTCTCACCTCACTCAGACTTCATACAGTATGGAATAACTTTGGAGGGGACCTCAATGTGGAGGCTGGAACTGCAAATTTCAAGTTTACATATCAATTTTTGAATAGGTATTCAAAAACCAATGACAGGCTGGGTGTGGTGGCTCACGCCTGTAATCCCAGCACTTTGGGAGGCCAAGGCGGGCGGATCACCTGAGATTATCAGGAGTTCAAGACCAGCCTGGCCAACATGGTCAACCGCCGACTCTACTAAAAATACAAAAAAAAAAAAAAAAAAAATTAGCCAGGCATGGTGACACGCACCTGTAGTCCCAGCTACTCAAGAGGCGGAGGCAGGAGTGAGACTTCATCTCAACAACAACATCAACAAAAAAGCAATGACATTGCTCTAACTGCAGATGTAGATTCAGTCCAGGAACTCCGGTTCCAGGGTGGAGGGCTAGGATCTGAGAGATAATACCAATTTCACCCAAAAATTAAAATCATAAGTGGATGGTCAGGCAAAACGGAATCTGTGAAAAATTCAATAAGGATTCAGTTTCAGTGTAGGTACATAGATGGGAGTTAAGGGTAAGACTGTTTCATTTCCTGCCTGGAATCAGAATTAGCCTGAGAACTGGATTTGAATTGCTGAATCCCACCTGAAGTGAGAGAGGCGAGGGACTTTAGAAGCTGATAGGGAGGCAGTCTTCGGGTTAAAAAAATAAGCCTTGTTAGAGTCTACAAATTATTTCAGCTTAAAAATTTGAACCATTTTCCTCTTAGCACAGCGTTTGCAAATGCTGGTTCCTTTCCCCAGAGGCCATGTCTTCCTTTTTCTCTGACCGTGGCTAGTTAGCTCTGGGCTAGAGCTTCCTTCAGTCCTCCTGTTTTACCTTGGGCACTCTTCAGTAAAAGCCGCTGATAATGCTAGGTTCAGTTTCTTCATCTGTGAACTAAGGGGATTGGACTAGTAGACTGAGGTCCCAGTGCCCAATGTTCTATACTCGAGAGCTCATTTATCCACCAGACCCAACATTCATTTTTAAAGAAAACTCTGGACCCCATCCATGTACCTAGATACCAACTCTTCCTCCCTGTTATTATACCATAGACTGACTGTGGGGCTCTTGTGATACTCCAGCATATGATCAGTGCTTACCATAAGGCTTCACTTTCTGGAGTACACAAAATTAGGTGCTTTATTCTATAAATGGGCTCAGTTCCACATGAGATCCCTCGTCTTAGTCACCTGCCTAAGACTTTAGCCTCTGCCACCCCCACCCCCCCCGAACTAAAGCCCAGCTCAAAATCCAAGGACAGGCCTCCCCACGAACGGCCATTGTCCAGAGACTGCCTGCCAGCCTAGATGTCCACTTGGGCTTGCTGCTCTCTCCACCCCTCTGTAAGGAAGGCAGCATATAGTAGAAACAACCAGCAGACAGACCTAGGTTTAAGTCCTGGCTCTGCCACCAAAACTGGGTATCCTTAGTGCTCTGACCACTGTTTACCTGCCTGTCTCTTCTACCACTCTTCCCTACTTGGGAGCAAGAAATATTTAGTTGTTTTCCCGTATTTGCAATGAGTCAGTCATTGTCTACTGAATGATACTCTCTAAAACTGAAGTTGTCACATTTGTAAAATGGTAATTAAATCACCTACCTCAGAATAGTGAAGACTATTGACTGGTCTTCACTATTCTGAGTGAAGAATGAGGGGGGGAAAGTATGTAAACTGCCTAGACTACTGCCTGGCCCTTCTTCCTCCACTGTATCTTGGATTCCCAGAGCAAAAGTTTGCCTGTACTGAACTACACCACCCATCCTGGAGACATCATGACTTGCTGACAGGGTCCGTTCCACTCTAGTAATCAGATTGACTGCCAGTTCCTGGAACCCTACCAATAAAAACAGATATGACTACTCTCCTCATGGGTGAAGGTAGTGAATTTCAAGCAAATGATCTCTGAGCATATACTAATATTCTAGATTGAAAAGAGAGGGAAACTTTGGGGAGAAAAATGCTATGCTATGAAGCTGGAGCCTTAGAGAAGAAATCCCAAGTCCCAAAAAGTGGCTGAAGATACCTGCACTGGAGCCTGCAGAAGGGCCAGAGACATGAAATGAATCGCCTTAGGTCACACAGGAAGCTGAAGGCAGAAATGAGCTTAAAACTCACCACTGTGGTCTCCCTAGATGGTACTTTTTCCATCCTTCAGGGCAGATGCACAGTGCTGAAGAAAAAAGGAAGTGAGGCATAGGAGGCTGAGTAGAGTGGCAGGGAGAGGCACACAGGGATGTCAAGTGGCACTTACACAGTTTCTGTTTGGTAAAGGTGACTGACGGATAAAGCCAGCCTTTAGTTTCATAGGGGCCTTATGTGCTCTGGTAGTTGAGGGGCAGAAACAAGTTCAAACTGGACAGAACAAGTGTCAACAGTTACGGAGGGAAAAGGAATAGGGTGTCTCAAAGTATCATAAGCCCCTCCACCCACAACATCAGCTGCTTTGAGTCATCAAAACCTTCTGCCTACCCATCCCCAACTTCTCAACTCATACTATGTTCCAGATTTTCTATGGTATCTGTCTTTTCCACTAGAGGGCCCTCAAACTTAAAAACTAGGGGTTAGGTATAAGGTATGGAGAAGAGAATAAGACCTTTGTCCGGGCTGTGTGTGGTGGCTCCCATCTATAATCCCAGCAGTTTGGGAGGCAGAGACAGGAGATCACTTGAGCCCAGGAGTTCAAGACCAGCATGGGCAGCCAAGTGAGATACTGTCTTTATTAAAAAAAAAAAAAAAGAAAGAGAAGGCTGAGTGTGGTGGCTCATGCCTGTAATCCCACCACTTTGGGTGGCCAAGGTGGAAGGATCACTTTGGGAGGTCAGGAGTTGAGGACCAGCCTGGGCAACAGAGCAAGACCCGTCTCTATTTTTAAAAAAAAAATTAATAATAAAGTTTAAAAGAACAAATTTTTAACAAAGAGTTTCGTCTCCTGAGGAAGATCTGGTTGATAAGTCTTTTCTTTATTGTACTCATTATATTCACCCGAACTTCTGAGTTAAGGGACTGGCCCAAGGTCACACAGCTAATAAAGACAAATTAGGACTTGCCTGTGTATCAAGTATCCTTTTATGGCCATGGCTGCTATGGTTTGAATGTGTCCCCTAAAGCTCATGTGTTGGAAACTTAATCCCTAAAGCAACAATGTTGAGAGGGGGGACTCTGAGAGGCAAAATTAGGGCATGAGGGCTCTGCCTTCATGAATGGATTAATGTCATTATTGCAGGAAAGTGTTTGCTATCTTGAGAGTGGGTTTATTATAAAAGTGAGTTCGGCCCTCCCGCTCTCTCTCACCATGTGATGCCTTCTGCCACGTTTTTATGCAGCAACAAGGCCCTCACCAGATGCGGCCCCTGGTGAGGGGCCCTGGACTTCCCCGCCTCCAGAAGCATGAGTCAAACAAACTTATATTGTTTGTAAATTACTCAGTCTATGGTATGCTGTTACAGAAGCACAAAACGGACTAAGACGGTGACTTTCAGCCTGGCACAGTGGCTCATGCCTATAATCCCAGCACTTTGGGAGGTCCAGGCAGGCAGATCACTTGAGGTCAGGAGTTCAAGACCAGCCTGGCCAACATGGCAAAACCCCATCTCTACTAAAATACAAAAATTAGCTGGGCATGGTGGTGCACACCTGTAATCCCAGCTACTTGGGAAGCTGAGGCACAAGAATCACTTGAACCCAGGAGGCGGAGGTTGCAGTGAGCCAAGACTGCGCCACTGCACTCCAGTCTGGGTGACAGAGTGAGACTCTGTCTCAAAAAAAAAAATAATTAAAAGAAAAGACAGTGACTTTCAGCAAATTTGATTTTTATAAAGTTTTGAGAGGTAGGTAGGACAGGTGTTCTCTGCTAAATCATGTCCCTTCTTCAAATACCTGCAATCCATTTCAGGCCTAGTTCTGACATTTATCTTCTCTTACAGAACCTGCATAACTACCTTCTTATTTACAGGTCAGCAAACTTTTTCTGTATAGGATCAGATAGTAATTAGGCTTTGTGGGCTACCATAGTCTGTGTGGTATTCAACTTTGCCATTGTAGTGCAAAAGCAATCATGGATGAACAAACAAGTGTGACTGTGTTCCAGTAAAACTTTACAAACGAGAAAGTGGGCTAGATTTGGCCCACTAGTTTGCTGACACCTGTTCTAACTAATTTGTCTCCAATCACCTCTGTCGCCTAATTCATTATTCCTATCACAGTCCTGCAACTTCAGTGGATCCCCTTTGCCTACAGGATGGTTTAAACTCTACCCTTATTCATCCTCTACATCCTTTTCCTGCGCACTGCATTCCAATCACACTGAGTTGTACTGGCAGCTTCTACCATTCCTCATGCTGTTCCCTAACATCCACAATAACTTTCTCCATCCCTTTGCCAATATTACCTACTTAGAGACAAGTCCAAATGCCAACACCTGGGAGAAGTCTTTGCCAATGATCCCCCCACCCCCACCCCCATGGGAGTTAACCTTCACTTTCCCTGACTAGCTTCCTTCCCAGGTAATCTGTCCAGCACATCCTCCACTTATATGTGTTACAGTGAACCTTCACATGCCTATCTAATTTACTGGAAGTACTTGAAAAACAGGAACTGTGTCTCATATGTCTATACACTATTTTCAGAACCTGGTACACAGTGGGCACTCAAGCTTCCTATCTACCGAATAAAACTTGCTCTGTCTTACATAATTTGTTATGTATATGGTTGTCCCTCACCCACCCACTACCTCCCCACTCCTCCAGAATTCTAAGTTTCTCAAGGGCAGGGACTGTATCTTACTCAATTCTGTGTCCCCTGCAGTACCTAACAGAGCACCCAGTGTCTGCCTACTGAACAGGCTTCTAGGCCGAATGGATTACTAGAACATGGGGATCTTTGGTTCTAGCAGAACCATGAGACGACCCACAGCATCAAAGAACCCTTCAATCTGCTTTATGGGCTTGCCCCTACCTCCCATACCATCATGTTTTTGGGTCCGGCCAGGTAACCACTTAAAGCAGAGGCCAAGACCAGGCATCGCACTAGGTTGCTCTCACCTGTGCTGCATTAAAGGAACTGGAACTATGTGAAGAGCAGAAGGATCTTTTTTTTTCGAGACGGAGTCTCACTGTGTCGCTCAGGCTGGAGTGCAAGTGGCACGATCTCGACTCACTGCAACCTCCACCTCTCGGGTTCAAGCGATTCTCCTGCCTTAGTCTCCCGAGTAGCCGGGATTACAGGTGCCCGCCACCATGCCTGGCTAATTTTAAAAACATTTTTAGTATAGACAGGGTTTCACCAGCTTGGCCAGGCTGCTCTTGAACTCCTGACCTCAAGTGATCTGCCTGCCTCAGCCTCCCAAAATGGTGGGATTACAGGCGTGAGCCACTGCGCCCAGCCAAGGGATCCTATTTTCAGACCTCCTTGTCCCCAGCCTCAAACTGTATCCTAAGTACCAGCAATACGTATTTAGCCCTAGACCAGAAGACAGCCTTCTAACAAGTACAGATCCTTGGTTCCCCAAGGCAGGTGATTTCATTGAGGGAAAGGCTGCAATTCAATCTCAACTGAAGAAAAAACTCAAAGGTATGTAGTAAGAATCATTAGGAGCTCTATCTCTGGATGCAAAGGAACCTCTGTTGAGATTACGGGTCCTGGGCAAGCCTGTAGTCCAAAAGTACAGCTATCCTATCTTGTGGAATTTGTGGGGTCAAAGACTAAATTGCTGATGGAAAAAACAAAACAAACACCAAAAGAAATTTTCTTCTAAACCCACAACAGAACAACATTCCATCTGGGTAACTGAGCTTGTCACAGGCATATCTGCCATTCCAGGATTATGGCTGTCAAGTTTTAATTAGGGTAATTAGAGTTAAAAATGTAATTTCATTTCAGGGGTATTTTGAACAGATTCTATTAATTTCTCTCTTTAAAAGAACACAGAAAGGAGGGGCAGACTGTGTGAAGCAGAGGACTTTGCCATGAGAGAAGCAAAGCTATTTGCCTGGACCAGATGAACTTTCAAACCACTGCCAAGAACCACAACACCTCTGCAGGTCTGGCCCAGAGGACAGAGGGCTGCTGCTCTTCAGGCTTCCTCCCTTCTTCCCCACAGCAGTCTAGAAATAAGTTTCAGTCGGCACTTGCTAATAAATCGATCTCCTCCTCCCTACCTGCTGCTCCTGCATTACTGCCATCCAACAGCTACTACTACAGCCTTAAATCTGGCAAAGGATAAGGGCTCAGGGCAGTCAATCTGTTTTGCTACATGTTAGGTACTACTTTAATGCCCACCCTTTTTTTTTTTTTTTTTGAGACAGAGTCTCACTCTGCCGCCCAGGCTGGAGTGCAGTGGCAGGATCTCAGCTCACTGCAAGCTCCGCCTCCTGGGTTTACGCCATTCTCCTGCCTCAGCCTCCCGAGTAGCTGGGACTACAGGCGCCCGCCACGTCGCCTGGCTAGTTTTTTGTATTTTTTTAGTAGAGACAGAGTTTCACCGTGTTAGCCAGGATGGTCTCGATCTCCTGACCTCGTGATCCGCCCGTCTCGGCCTCCCAAAGTGCTGGGATTACAGGCTTGAGCCACTGCGCCCGGCCTAATGCCCACCCTTTTATCAAGAATTCCCAGACACATCTTTATGCTTTTGTTTGTGCTGGTTCCCTGGTCTGGAGTGCCCTTCCTGGCTTAACTCTTACTCTTCATTCTTCCTTCAAAACACAGATCAAAAGTATATCCCCTAGGAGAACCCCCATTCATGCCTTTGGAATCTCAGAATCCCTTATACACTCTTCTAAGGAACATACATTATACTGTGGTTTGTATCTTTGTCTGACTCTGATGCTAGATTGTGAGGTCATGTAAGAATCCCTAGCACTAGCACAAGCCTGACACACAGGAGACACTCAACAAGTATCTGCTGAATGACCAACTATAGGAGGAATTTGGTCTGACCACACTGGCTGCTGAGCATGTTAAGCCTGCAGGTTCTCCAATGCATCCAGTTATGAATCCCTTCCCCCTCCTTGCACAAGGCCAGTTCAGAAACCTGACTCTGCACTCTGCAGAGGAGAAAACCTTCTCATTGATCCCAAATGATGACTGATCTCTCCCATTAGAGCCTGCTCACTCCTTAGGGACCTTGGAAAGGAGATGAGAAAGCAAAAGCAAGCAGAGCATCCCTCCCCATCCGCCGCACCTGCCTTACCACAGATTTTAAAGAATTTCCTCCAGTCTTTGAACAGCTCCAGGGAGACAGCCTGAGCTCCAGTTCAGTCTGTAGAAGGGTAAAGGAGGGCCCTGGTAGAAAACAGTTCATCAGATTGGAATTGGTGTTGCAAATGCTCAGAAATATATTAATAGCATAGTACAATAGAGATTATGCTATATGACAATGGGCAGCCAAGTCACTTCACTTTGACTTTTCTGAGCTTCAGTTTCCTTTCCCTCCTATGCCAGTAGGTTGCAAGGAGAAATAAACACAATGAGGCTCAGTATTTAACACTTAGTAGGTAAGTGATTTTTCCATCTGAATAGGGGGCCTATACTATGTACCTAGCATCACATTAGGTAAGAGTTTAAAAGGTGAGGAAAACACACCAAATAGGGATACAAGTTAACCATTTCCCCATTTGCTCAGGGTAGCCCTGCCTGCTGGTCCCCAGGGGAGGTGGGCTACACCAGCAGAACTGTTGTATTGACAAGTGTAACCAGATCCATTTCATGGTAATCATTCTCCTTACCTAGGAGCAGGACTCCAGCCTCCTCCCAGGCTCCCCAGGCCTGGCTGCAGGCCCATATTGATCCATTTCTAATTAGGAGCTGTGTCAGTGCTTCTGGCAGAAGGTCAGGGCCTGGGCTGCCTCGCTGGTTTCTGGCCAAATGCTCTGCCCCAGGCAGACACAGAGAACGGACACCATGAGACAGAAAAAGATCCCAGACTAAACTCATCATAAAGCAGCATGAAATTTTAGAACTAAAAGGGTCCTTTATGAGTAAAGGTTTTTTATATCTCAGTGGAGAAAGCTGAGGTCCAGAAAAGAAACTTATCCAAGGTGGTATCAGAAGATAATGCGTATCTTTTTACTTCTAGTTCTTTCTCTAGATAAGTGTTTCCCAACCTGGCTACACAACAGAAGGACTCAGGGAATTCATTAAAAACATCAGTTTCTATGCCAGACCCCAGAGATTCTGATTTGGAACACATGCAGTGGCTTTGGCTCTCGTGCTAAGTATGGGATCGCCTTCCAATAGTAGTGAACTCAGGTTCAAACTCACCTTGGGTCATAAACAGTAACAGAGGTAGCCCACTGTTGTCTAATCCAGTCCTCCCCTACCCCCATCATTATAGTAGGGGCCTGAATCCAAAGGATCTGTCATAAATGGTTCCAACTTCCTAACAGTCTGCTAGCTTGGCTGTAGGCAAAGAACATTTCCTTTCAAAACTAGTCTGAAACTAAAATGTCTGTTATGAAGATACACCCCCCTAAGGGGTGGTGGTGATAGCACCTGGGTATAAAGAAATGTGGAGGATGCGGTGGTACTCGGTGTGTGGCATCTGGCATGGGTAGAGATGTCTGAGTATATGTGGGCATGTGTGGAGGGGAGGACTTGCGCATATATGTAAAGGAGTGAACAGTGTGGTGTCTGCGTTAGGCTTGCAGATACTTTTGTAGCACACACAATTCTGGGTATCTGGGTAGAAGACAGTGGGACAGGGGTGTAAGAAGGTAAATGTGTGCACATACGGGAGGGATAGATGGCTTGAAAGTGTAAGGGAGATACTTTGAATGTGTATAGAAGAGAGGACATATATGCACCATCATGACTCAACTGTGTGTATGTGTGCACATGTTGCAAAGCACTGAGCCTGTAGGGATGGGGAAAAGTGTGTGTCTGTCTCTGTGTGGCCTATACACCTGCATGCATGAGAAAACAGATCCATGAACATTTCTGACTCATCTAGCCCTGGCTTTGCCTGAAGGCTCCTACCACTCAAGGGCAGACCTATCTGCAGAAATTTCTCATTAAAATTGACATTTTGACAACTATGAAAAATAAAATGATAATGACACCCCAGCACTGTGGGAGGTTAAAAAAAAAAAAAGTCTATGCCAATAAAACACAAGAGACAGATGAGAAGCAATTATGACTCAAGTACTTCTCAACTTCACAAGGGGAGGTGTTATTTGGAGTTAAATATTGTATGGCTGATTCACATCTCCACCCAAAGGCTTGAATTTCTTGGGTTACCTAGGAAGAGTGCAAAAAAGAAGTAGGTACAGAAAGGTAAATAAAGTTTTTTGTTTTTTGGGGTTTTTTTTTTTAAAGGACTAGAGAAATGGGGAGATTAAAAAAAGGGAAACATTGAGAAGAAACAAAAAATAAAAGGCAAAAAGGACAAAAGAGGTAGGAAGAAGGGAAGGAAAGAATAGGAAGAAAAGTAAATTTCCTTTAGGCTGGCCCACAGAGATTTAGCATACATTTCACAGAAATTCTGAATAAGGGGGACGGGTACATTAGCCTGACTTCTGTTATTTCCTCATTACTTTTACTCCAACCATTCCTTCCATCTAGAAGGTTCTTCCCACCATCTCTGCCAACTGAACTGCTAAATCTTTAAGGACAAGCTCAAATGCTACCAGCTTCTAGAAGCTTCCAACATTTCTTCCAGTTAGTTCTCTCTCAAGAATTCCAGTAAATTTCCAGAGCACTTCGTCATATTTCTTTTCTGACTTTGAAAAAATCTGATTTTATTTTCTAAATCATGAAGTATTTCATGTTAAATTTAGATTGTTTAGCTTTCCACTGATATCTCAAGATACTTTCCAGATATTAACAGTACTCAGAACTGTGTAAAAGTTAACAACCAATACCAAGTTTTAAAGAAAAAAGTTTAAATGTAAGACTGACGTCTTGAGGACATTACTAAATTTATTTCTAAGAAACCATTCTCAAANTCCTCATTACTTTTACTCCAACCATTCCTTCCATCTAGAAGGTTCTTCCCACCATCTCTGCCAACTGAACTGCTAAATCTTTAAGGACAAGCTCAAATGCTACCAGCTTCTAGAAGCTTCCAACATTTCTTCCAGTTAGTTCTCTCTCAAGAATTCCAGTAAATTTCCAGAGCACTTCGTCATATTTCTTTTTCTGACTTTGAAAAAATCTGATTTTATTTTCTAAATCATGAAGTATTTCATGTTAAATTTAGATTGTTTAGCTTTCCACTGATATCTCAAGATACTTTCCAGATATTAACAGTACTCAGAACTGTGTAAAAGTTAACAACCAATACCAAGTTTTAAAGAAAAAAGTTTAAATGTAAGACTAACGTCTTGAGGACATTACTAAATTTATTTCTAAGAAACCCTTCTCAAAGGTCAAAGTATTGGCAATTCTAATTTTAAAATTTAAAATTTTAATTACTGGAAATTTAAGTTAACAATAGTTTCAAGAGTTAAGAATCAGATTGCTTTTAAAACGTCAATCCCATTTCCCTGAACCCAACTGCCAGTAGGTACTGGCCCTACATATGCGTCCTTCAATAAGCCCCGTTCTCAAAAGGCTGGGGGTATTTATATAAGAACTTATTCCAAAGTGACACTAAGATACACGTTCCCAAGATCTAGTATGGGCTATTCATGTGTTCTGAGGCATGTCCAGCAAGCAGGCAAACTTACCTGTTCAAATTGAGGTAAAAGAGACAAAAACACTTATTAACAGAAACTACATAATTAAAACTAACCTTTTGCTGCTTATTTAAGCTAATTATGTATTCTTACAAAACAGAGACCCTCAAGTCAATTTCTTTTGATTTTAGTCACCCCCAAATTAAGCCTCTTCTTTCAAAGCACACTTTGTCATATTTCATCTGTAGCACTTAACACCAAACTATATTATGAGTACCAGTGCATACACATTTCCATCATTCATTTTGCAAGTACTATTTGTGCCAAGCCTATTTCAGAGACACAAGGGAAATAGAGGTAAGTAGCACACTGTCCCCTGGTCTGTAATGTCTCGATCTAATGAATGAGAGAGGATTTGGGTGTGACACAGCACTAGAGTACAACTACAGCAGTCCTAGAAGTCAAAGGGTCTGCTATAAATCCTGTATTTTATTTGATCAAAATTAATTCTGCTTCTGTAGTGATCAGGGAAGGCTTCCCTGAGGAAGTGGCATTGGAACTGATATGAAAGATAAGTAGGAGTCTGTCAGGTAAAAGAGATAAGAAGATAAGGGGATTTCTACTTAGGGGAAATACAGATGCTGCTCAATTTACAACAGGGTTACGTCCCAATAAGCCCATTGTAAGCTGAAAATATCGTTAAGTTGAAAGGCTTTTTTTTTTTTTCTTTTTTGAGACAAGGTCTTGTTCTGATGCCTAGGCTGGAGTATAGTGACACAATCAAGGCTTACTACAGCCTCAACCTCCCAGGCTCCAGCGATCTTCCCACCCCAGCCTCCCAAGTAGATGCTGAAACTACAGGAATGCCCCATTACATGAGCTAGTTTTTTTGTTTTGTTTTGTTTTGTTTTTTTAAGAGATGAAGTCTATGTTGCCCAGGCTGGAAAAATGCACTTACCAAACACCGTAGCTTAGCTTAGCCTACCTTGAATATGCTCAGAACATTAACACTAGCCTTCAGGTGAGCAAAATCAACTAACACAAAGCCTATTTCATAATACAGTGTTGAATAGCTCATATTATTTATTGAATACTGTACTGAAAGTGAAAACAGACTAGTTGTATGAGTAGTCCAAGTACGGTTTCCACTGAATGCATATCACTTTCACACCAACATAAAGTCAAAAAATCAGTAAGTCAAACTGTAAACCAGGGACTGTCTGTAGTCAAAGTCATGATACAGCCTGGCACATTCAGGGAACCTCCTACTGGGCAGAAACACAGGGAAACAGCAGGTATTAAGCACTTTGCTGCTGACAAACGGCAGCAAAGTGATATGGCACCAGACTGCATGAGCCTTGTGGCCAAGGCCAGAGTTTAGATTTCATTCTTTATGACTTGGGGTGGGAATGGAGAAGAAGAGGGGACAGTTTCAAGATGTCTAGTCTCCCTATTTTAGATGCCCTACTTTTTACTGCAAGTTTCCTTTAAAAACAAAGAAAATAGGTTCAATCCCAAGCTCTGCGCACTACAGTAGCAATACAAGAATTTCTCAAGAAGGGCAACAAGTGAGGAAAAAGACAAAGGATGGGGGGTTGGGGAGGATGCAGAAGAGAGGGTAAGTAGGGCTCAAAAAAAGGAGGTGGAGGAAAGGAAAAAGAAGAGGAAGATAAGAGGCAAGGAAGGCACAAGGAGGGATAGCTCTATCTGGGCCCTGAGGCTTCTTTTTGCTGAGCTGTCTTCTACATCTTTCTCGGCAAAAAAAAAAAGTCAATCTGATGCTAGTGACAGAAATAGACCCTTTGCACCAAGAAGAGGCTCAGCACATTACCACCTGCCACTTCAACCTTCCGCCACTTTATGATGATAGGGCTGCACCAAGAAGCCTTAACCCAGCTCTCCCAACCACCGCGGGCTATGCCAGAAGCCACTGCCCCATGGCCCAAGAGTGTGTGAGGCAGGAAAACCAAACAAAGCTCAGGAGTTTGAAGTGAAGCCTGCCCAGGACCCAAGGCTGCTTCTTTTCTTTCTTTCTTTCTTTTGAGACAAGGTCTCGCTCTGTCGCTCAGGCTGAAGTGCGAAGTGACACAATCTCAGCTCACTGCAACTCTGCCTCTTGGGTTCAAGCGATTCTCATGCCTAAGCCTCCCGAGCAGCTGGGACTACAGGCGTGTGCCACTACACCCAGCTACTTTTTGTATTTTTGGTAGAGATGGGGTTTCATCATGTTGGCCAGGCTAGTCTCGAACTCCTGACCTCAAATGATCTGCCTGCCTCGGCCTCCCAAAATGCTGGGAATATAGGCGTGAACCACCGCATCTGGTCCCATGGCTGCTTCTTAGGGTCCTAGAAGAAAACTCTGGTTCCTTCTCTGGACCTTAGTTTTATCTGCAAAACAAGGGGAGTAAATGAGAAGGGATACGGTAGCCTGTGAGTTACAGAAGCAGTTTCCTACAGAGGATGTTTACTGTGGGAATTTGTTCTGATCAAGTCTCTGGCTTTACTCTTTCCACTCCTGCTTATGGTTAGTTTGAAATCTGAAGGAGCCAGACTCAGAATAGGAGCTATCCCTGATACCACCACCTATCTTGGCCCTATCCAAAGTCTAGTTCCTACTCAGACCTGTATTTTATCTCAAAGGTCACAAGCTGATGTTTAGGCCCAAGAATATGTCTGATATGTACAAATTTACTTAAAAACCTCTGAGTTAATTGCCAACATTCAAAATCAGATCTCACTTTTTAAAAAATTAGATTTCTAGCTGCTCTTAAAAATGTCAGAGATCTGATGATGCCAGACTCACCCTGGGGTAGAATTCAAAGGGCCTGCTATAATCCTGTAACTTATTTAATGCTTTCTCACTTTATCTAAACAATTCATGCTAATTTATCATTCATTCCATAAAGATATTTAAAGTTAAAAGCAAACTTTAAATTACCAATAATATTTAAACTAATCCAACTCCAAGAAAATCTAAGTATNTTATTCATTCACTCAAAAAATACTTAGATCCTATGCAAGGCTCTGGAAAAACACTCATCAACAAGACAGACATGGTTTCTGCCTTCATAGAGCTCGCAGTTCAGCCGAGATATAATGAAAAAAGTTATGCAGAATAGAAGGCAGAGAGAGATACTAAGCTGAGGATCCACAGTTTATTCCACAAACACAGCAATCCCTTAGGCAAGTTGCTTAACCTCTCCAGACCTACAAGAGCAAGAGGTTTAATCAGGCAGTTGCCGCTGAAACAGCCTTTCAGCTAAAAATTCTACTTAGCATCACAAGAACTTAGCCTACTACCCTTTCTGAGTTCCTAACACTTATTAGCTTCCTCTCTTTATCTGGAAATCAGGATCAGTTGTCATGGAAATTACCACAGTACTCCACATACTGGATGATGTTATAGTAATCACAAGAAGTCAAAGGGAACCAGCAGGTGACTTTCTGGGTGATTCTTTTGCCTACTTTCAGGCCCGGTGCAGTGGCTCAGGCCTCTAATCCCAGCACTTTGGGAGGCCAAGGCAGGAGGATGGCTTGAGCCCAGGAGTTCAAGACCAGCCTGGTTTGTAAAAGAGCAAGACCCTATCTCTACAAAATAAAACATAAAAACAACAGGACGTGGTGGTGCGTGCCTGTAGTCCCAGCTACTCAGGAGGCTGAGGTGGGAGAATCACTTGAGACTGGGAGGTAGAGGCTGCAGTGAGCTGAGATTGCGCCACTGCATTCCAGTTTGGGCAACAGAGTGCCACTGGAAGAAAAAAAGACCAGGTACCAACTCATAAGTAAAACAGTTTTGATTTTGAATTAATGTCCATGGTTTCCTTCATGACGCATCAGACTCACTTCCACTCTACCTTACAAATATATAACAAGGATTGCAAAAAATGCCAACTTGACAAGGTCATGATGCACTGAGCCTTGACTAGTTTGCTGTCCATATGAAGTCCTAAGATAGGCCAGGAGACGGATTTACCAGCCAATAAGGGCACCAAAAGTTCCCAGTAAAATGAAGATAATTTACTTAGTCGCAGGGGATTCACCAGCACCTTAACTGGGTAAAAGTCTCTTCAATATTAGCGTTCCTTCTAGAGTTGGGTTGGACCTTGGTGGCAAGCAGCTAGCAAAAATGAGCTGATCAAGTGTTTCCCAAAAAAAGTGCTACTCTGGTGACAAATGGCAACTGACACTGGGCTTGAGTATCAAAGAAACAATAGGAAATGGTGTGACTTTGACAAACTTGAGAACAAATATGCTGTCTAAAGAAGCCAGTCAGTAAGGAAGCAGAAAGTGGAAAAAAGTAGAGAAATGAAGAACATTAAGTACATAAAGTTGTAAACTCAAAGCTTCTGCCAAATTGGGCCGATGCTTCAAAGCATTGCCCAAAGATCCAAGCCATGTCTCTTTGCTTCAGGTTACAAGCTTCTAAAGCATGGACTAGCCAGTGTACAAGGAGTCACAATACAACAACCCTGGTAGAGGCCGGGGCGTGGCAGCTCACGTCTGTAATCCTGGCACTTTGGGAGGCTGAGGCAGGCAGATCACAAGGTCAGGAGTTCCAGATCAGCCTAGCCAAATTGGTGAAACCCTGTCTCTACTAAAAATACAAAATTAGCCAGGCGTGGTGGCGCGCATCTATAGTCCCAGCTAGTTGGGAGGCTGAGAAAGGAGAACTGCTTGAACCCAAGAGGCAGAGGTTGCAGTGAGCCGAGATCAAGTCACTGACTGCAGCCTGGGTGACAGCAAAAAAAAAAAAAAAAACACCAAAACAAAACAAATCCCAGGTAGAGGACTCAGAGAGTGAAGACAGGCCTACTCCCACTCTTATAAATGGAAAAATTGCTCATGGTCAGCGTCAGGTTCTAGTCTCTGCTACTTTCTCAAAAATCATCCTCCTTTTTCATGAGAAATCAGTCACCTTCATAGTCCCATGATAGGACCTCTCATCTCACACATACATACAATCTCCACTGAAAAGCAGTTTCAATCTCCCCAGGCTTTTATTCCACTCAAAATAATAACAGAGGCTGGGTGCAATGGCTCACACATAATCCCAGCACTTTGGGAGGCCAAGATAGCAGAATTGCTTGAGCCAAGAGTGTGAGACCAGCCTGGGTAACAAAGCAAGACCTTATCTCTACAAAAAACTTTAAAAAACACTTGGGTGTAGTGGCATGTCTCTGTCATTCCAGCTACTCAGGAGATTGAGGCGTGAGGATAGCTTGAGCCTAAGAGTTCGAGGCTGCAGTAAGCTACAATTGTGCCACTGCACTCCAGCCTGGGTAACAGAGCAAGACCCTGTCTCAATTTAAAAAACGACACTGCCGCTGCAGGCCAAACAAAATATGTACACAGGCCAGACAGAGTCCAAGGGGCTACCAGTATGTGACCTCTGATCTAGAGGATAAGACTGAACAGATCTGGAACAGAAAGGATTTAAGAGTGCCCCAAGGACTGCCCAATGAAGATGAAAGTTCAGCAGCTTGGTTCCCCTAAATGGAATACCTTTAAAATTCTGCTCCCTGAACATCACAACTAAAAGCTCCTTGTCTTTGCAAAAGAGCAAAATTACCCCATTAGATGCCCTTGGGAGTGAACAGTACAATGCTAAATATATGTTCTCCCCTGATGCAGGATGGCATTCCCCATGCTTCATTCCATCATTATTCTATCTTCCCCAGATTCCTTCAGCATCTCCATAAAAGTAATAACACCTTTGCCAAACACAAGAGAAAAATAGAGTAGCTGCCCTTGAAATAGTAACTCAATCCAAAGAAAAGTTTATTGCTGGAAAAAGTTTTGTTTATTTACCAAAACTCCTATGCTAGACTTACAGCAGGGAGAATACAACAAAACTGGTTTGTAGGAAAAGGTACCAGGCAGCAGTGAAGAGCATGGCACAGAAAACAGCAAGACAGGATGGCAGGGAGGCAGGAAACTCTTAAGGGAGATTAAGGATCCCATAGCCCCACAATGACCTTGTCTGAAATAGCATATGGTCTTGCAGTCCCTGATTGACTACATGCTCCTTGAAGACAGTCTTACTCATATGGGTATTATTCACACCATCTAGTACCATACCATAACATGGTAGGCACTCAAACGGTCACAAAGAAAGAAGTGAAGGCCCAGAGAACTTTTTTTTTTTTTTTGAGACGGAGTCTTGCTCTGTCACCCAGGCTGGAGTGCAGTGGCCGGATCTCAGCTCACTGCAAGCTCCGCCTCCCGGGTTCACGCCATTCTCCTGCCTCAGCCTCCCGAGTAGCTGGGACTACAGGCGCCCGCCACCTCGCCCGGCTAGTTTTTTGTATTTTT
>NW_016803344.1:5273844-5287929 GCF_001698545.2 Rhinopithecus bieti | reverse complement strand
GGGGTTTCACCATATTGGTCAGGCTGGTCTCAAACTCCTGACCTCAGGTGATCCACCCTCCTTGGCCTCCCAAAGTGCTGGGATTACAGGTGTGAGCCACTGCACCTGGCTTTTGTTTTGTTTTGTTTTTTGAGACGGAGTCTCGCTCTGTCACCAAGGCTGGAGTGCAGTGGCGTGATCTCAGCTCACTGCAACCTCCGCCTCCTGGGTTTAAGCAACTCTCCTGCCTCAGCCTCCTGAGTAGCTGGGACTACAGGCGGATGCCACCATGCCCAGCTAATTTTTTGTATTTTTAGTAGAGATGGGCTTTCACCATGTTGGCCAGGATGGTCTCGATCTCGTGACCTCATGATCCGCCCGCCTTGGCCTCCCAAAGTCCTGGGATTACAGGTGTACCTGGCTGACCCAGAGAACTTAAAATGATTTGCCTAAGGTCAGAGAGTGGTTTAGTGATGAAGGAACAAAAGCTTTGCAGACAGGTAGGCCTGTGTTCAAATCCAGGTGTGGCTTTGGACAAGCCACCCAACCTCTCTCAGTCTGTTTTCTGACCTACAAAATAAGAACAATACCTATTTTTGTAGGGTTGTCATGAGGGTTAAGAGATATTGTTCTGGCCGGGTGTGGTGGCTCACGCCTGTAATCCCAACACTTTGGGAGGCCGAGGTGGACGAATCACGAAGTCAGGAGATTGAGACCATCCTGGCTAACATGGTGAAATCCCGTCTCTAGTAAAAATACAAAAAATTAGCCAAGTGTGGTGGCGGGCACCTGTAGTCCCAGCTACTCAGGAGGCTGAGGCAGGAGAATGGCGTAAACCTGGAAGGCGGAGCTTGCAGTGAGCTGAAATCACACCACTGCATTCCAGCCTGGGTGACAGAGCGAGACTCTATCTCAAAAAAAAAGAGATATTGTCCTTAACCAACAATTGACAGGAAATACAGAGGACAAAGAAATACAGAAAACACACCATAGGAATGCAATGAGCAAAATCCAGAACATTTTAGGAAAAATCTATAGAAAAAAACACCCAGCTTCTTCAACAAATAAATGGGGGATAACTACAGTCATGCATCACTTAGCAACGGGGATACATTCTGAGAAATGCATCATTAGGCGATTTCGTCCTTGTGCAAACACCAGTGTGCACTTACACAGTCCTGGGTGGTATAGCCTACTGCACACCTAGACTACATAGTATACGCTGTATAGAGTTGCTTCTAGGCTACAAACCTATACAACATATTACTGTGTTGAATACTGTAGGCAACTGTAACACAATGGTAAGTATTTGTGCACCTAGAACATACAATGGGTACAGTAAAAAAAAAATATTACAATCATACTAGACCACTGTCATATCTGCAGCCCATCATTGACTGAAACATCTCTATGCAAAGCGTGACTGTAGAAGGGAACATATAAGTTATATGAGACTTAAAAGACTTAAGAACCATGTGTAGACTTTATATGAATCCTGAATCAAACTATCAAAATAAGGTTGTGACATTTACAAAACAATCGAACATTTGAACACAATCATGTGGATTTTTATTTTATTAAGGTACTGTTAAACTTTATAAAGATGGTAATGGCATTACAATTGTTTTTAGAAGTCATCTTTTAGAGACACACTGTGAAATATTTAAAGACAAAATATGATAGCTGAGATTTTCTTCAAAGCACAGAATGAAAAAAAGTAGATAGGGGTATAAATGAAACAAGACTGACCATGAACTGCTAACTGTTGAAGTCAAGTGATGGATAAATCATATTTTATTAACCTATTCAACTTTGTATATATTTGAAATTTTCCATATTAAAAATAAAGAGGAATTGGTTAGGTTTCAATCCTAGCAACTCCATCTATCAGCAGCGTGACCACAGCATTTTTTTTTTTTTTTTTTTCTGAGACAGAGTCTCGCTCTGTCGCCCCAGGCTGGAGTGCAGCAGTGTGATCTCGGCTCACTGCAAGCTCCGCCTCCCGGGTTCACGCCATTCTCCTGCCTCAGCCTCCCGAGTAGCTGGGACTACAGGCGCCCACCACCACGCCCAGCTAACTTTTTGTATTTTTAGTAGAGATGGTGTTTCACAGTGGTCTCAATCTCCTGACCTCATGATCCACCCGCCTCAGCCTTCCGAAGTGCTGGGATTACAGGCGTGAGCCACCACGCCCGGCCGACCACGGCATATCTCTTAACCTCCCTCTGTCTCGATTTCCTAACTGCATGATCACGATCAACACAACCTACTTCTTAGGTTTGAGGTGAGAATTAAATAATATTTTATATATATAAAACGCTTCACACATAGTAACCTTCAGTAAATATGAGCTGTATTAGTATAAACACAAGGTATTAAGTACAGTATCTCAACACAGTGGACACCCAATTAATATCACTAATATGCAAGGCTGCGCTAACATTTAAAACCCAGGTCAGATTTTTTTTTTTTTTTTTTTTTTGAGACGGAGTCTTGCTCTGTCGCCCAGGCTGGAGTGCAGTGGCCGGATCTCAGCTCACTGCAACCTCCACCTCCCTGGTTCAAGTGATTCTCCTGTCTCGGCCTCCCGAGTAGCTGGGATTACAGGCAGGCGCCACCACGCCCAGCTAATTTTGGTATTTTTAGTAAAGATGGGGTTTCACCATGTTGGCCAGGATGGTCTCGATCTCCTTACCTCATGACCTTATCTCATGATCTGCCTCCCTCGGCCTCCCAAAGTGTTGGGATTACAGGCTGTGAGCCACTGTGCCCGGCCCATCAGATTTTTAAATCAACTACTCAACTAGTCTCCTCGACAGGGGGCCTAGAAATTCTCTAGTGAAAGTCCCTAGTGGCAGCTCTAGCACCATGTCTATCTTGACAAACACCCCATGACCTGACACAGGATCAGAAGCTGACTAATGTTTAACATGAAAGTGCTGTTCTCTGGAAGCAGGCAGCGCCACCTTATTTTCCCCAACCAAGTAATTTAAGGTACATTTTCTAATATTTGCTGACAGAACAAAGAAAGGCTCTAAGACATGATCAATGTTCATGCCAACCTTCAAAGTGATTTGGTAAAACTACACAAAATAAACACCCAGCTAGGGTCCACTGGCAGGATAAAAGCTGACAAAGAAATGGCAATTTTTTCCCTGAGCAAATATACAAGTAATAGATGAGCTCTGAGAGATTAAGTTCTGTAGGTTTCAGTATTCCCTTCCCTCCCCAACAATTTTAAGAAGAAAAACTCTCTTTTGATATACTTCAAGTATGACTGTTTACTGGATTAATTTCCTTCCTGAAATGATGTAATTATAAGCAAAGAGATCATTCTCATCCTTTTATCCAGTTTAAATACAAACTGGCTTCATAACCACATGACCTTGCTCTGCTCTGAGAGGCTATGAGAAGGTATCACCCATCTCCAAAGTGTGGGACACTTCCACCACCTGCTCATTAGCAGAAATATGGATGCTACTCAGTCTAGTCATTCATCTGTGCCTCTACTCAAGTTGTCCCCATTGCACAGAATGTTCTCTATTTCTGCAGCCTAATCACCTGTGAACATTCTTTCTGGAAAAGGGGGGAAGGGAAGTACATCAGTTGAGGAAAAGATACCTGGCTGTTGCTTCTAAGCAGTATGGGAGATACAGTACAGACATGGCAATACTGGTATTTCATAATCTGTAAGTACAACCAGACAGAATATTAGAAATTAAAATGGTCCTGGACAACAGATGGTCATTATCCTTATCCTGCAAGGTCCAGCACAAATACTCACTGGTCCACAAATGTTCCTTGGGAACTCCCCCTCTGCCCCTCCTCCATGTACAAAGGAAGCAATCTCTTCCCCTTCTGACCTTCCCAATCACTGTACCCCTTTATGGTACTTGCTATGTGAGAATTCATATTATGGTTCTTAAAATTCACATCTATACTAACCAGAATGGCTTCAAATGAAAAAGACAGCTAATCCCAAGCATTTACAAGGACACAGAACAGCAGCAATTTTCTCATCGCTAACCATGTAATCTGGCAGGCCTTTTAAAACTGTGGCGTATTTACTAAAGCTAAACATATGCCTAACCTAGGACTTCGAGTATGAGGTTAGAGAACACTCACTCACTGTTCCCGCTACACAGTTCACCTCTAGTCTTTTGCTTCATCATTGCCCCTGTCCAAATGCTTTCATCACACCTTTTCCCAATCCCAGAGACCAGCTGAGATCACTCTCCCTGCTCCCTACAAAGAGATCGATCTCCCCTCCTATGGAAAATTCTGCCACTTACCTTTCACCTCTGACAAATGATTAATGGATTCTTCACATATAAATTGTCTCGTGATTTTACAATGTTCTAATTTGCTCCTCACAATAACATTGTGAGGAAGGCAAGATATGAAGTATTAACCGCACTTCATAGACGAGAAAATGGAACTTCAGAGTGAGAGATGACATCTCCAGTTTACATGGCCTTATTATTCCAGACCCCACAGGCAATGCTAAATTGTTGGAAGAAATAGGGAGCACAACACAGCATCCCAAGTAACATTTCTCTCTGAAGGGTAGGAAAGAGGGATGAGCCCTTCAAAACCAGGAGAGCCTCAATGTGCCCACCATTTCCATTTGCTAGGGCTCCTTGCTGCAAAGTGTTCAAAGGCGGCTAGCAGAGGCAGTGGCAATGGGCTTCACAAACTACAATATAATCACAATTATTAAACCACAGACTGATCGAATGCCAGAAACCACACCTCAGATAACTCCACTTGCATACAAAACAGAGCAATTTTATTTCAAAATAGAGTGTAATAAAACTTAAAATAATTCAGTATGAAACTTAATTTTCTTCATTTCTTCATAAGAAGCAAAACAATACCAAATCTTCTTGAAGCCAGCCAGAGAACTGTTTGGGTGTCCAGATGCAGGTATCTGGCCACCCAAACCTGAAGGGCAATGTTGTCCCCTATTCTAACATTCCTGACTTTACACACTGGGTGTTGGACACCTTAGCAGCGGAGGATAAATATCTGTAAAAAACAGAAGGGAGAGAAGGGAATGCCAAAAAAAAAAAAAAAAAGTCTACACACTGGAAGTCAGATTATCAAACTGGTCTCCTTGTCTACTGACGTAGCCATCAATTATGGTTATTTTCCGTTTGAACTCTCAATCCAAATATACCAGCCAGGGCAGCAGGCTGGATTTGAATTACTTCTCTGTCTTCCTCTCAAGACTCAAAGTAATTTGTGGACAGGAATTATGTCTTGTTGGTTTTTATGTTCTCCACAAGGAGAACACATAGGGGGTACTCCAAATTCCTGGAACGAATGGTTGAGATTAGGGATGGAAGGCTGTTGGGACTCCCAAGCATAAATAATCATGCCACAGCAACTAAGTAACTTCCTCTGAACCCTAATTTGAGGAAGGGTTGATTTTAATTGGTGTAAGAATCAATTTAGGGTGAATCTTTAAAAGTCTGAAGAGAAGTTATTCTTTTTTTTTTTTTTTGAGATGGAAGTCTCGCTCTGTCGCCCAGGCTGGAATGCAGTGGCCGGATCTCAGCTCACTGCAAGCTCTGCCTCCCGGGTTTACGCCATTCTCCTCCCTCAGCCTCCCGAGTAGCTGGGACTACAGGCACCTGCCACCTCGCCCAGCTAGTTTTTTGTATTTTTAGTAGAGACGGGGTTTCAACATGTTAGCCAGGATGGTCTCGATCTCCTGACCTCGTGATCCGCCCGTCTCGGCCTCCCAAAGTGCCGGGATTACAGGCTTGAGACACCGAGCCTGGCCGAGAAGTTATTCTTGTGTTCAACTGAGTCACGCACAGCCCTCATTATTACACTGGCAGCAACACCATTCCTCAGTACCACCTTACAGGTATCCGCAAGAACAAAATTCCAAAGCCTTAAATTAATGTTCTGGATAAAAAGGAAATAACATGGCTGGGCGCGGTGGCTCACACCTGTAATCCCAACACCTTGGGAGGCACAGGCGGGCAGATTACGAGGTCAGGAGATTGAGACCATCCTGGCAAACACTGTGAAACCCCGTCTCTACTAAAAACACAAAAAATTAGCCAGGCGTGGTGGCGGGCGCCTACAGTCCCAGCTACTCGGGAGGCTAAGGCAGGAGAATGGCGTGAACCCAGGAGGAGGAGCTTGCAGTGAGCCGAGATCATACCACTGCACTCCAGCTTGGGTGACAGAGCAAGACTCTGTCTCAAAAAAAAAGGTAACATTTGACTTCTCAGTATAGTGTGGTAATATCTCTTACAAAGAAAACCCAGATCTAGATAAATGAAGTTATGGAAATGACCCTTTTAAATCTACTGCTGGGCTTGCTTTCACTAACACAAATAATTTCAAAGGAAACTAGACAAAAAGATCAACAGACACCATGTAAACAGTACCATTAACTAAGCTTATTAAAATCCTTAATAAAATAAACAAACAGGAGACAGCTAAATACCAGATAAATGCTTCTGGAAATGAAGAAAATCTGGCCAATAACATTAAGCTTCTAAATCTGGCATTCTAAAAGAAAATATTTACTTGGAATAAAGCAGTGACAAACAGAACTATTCAGTCTCTACAGATGGCACTTCAAGGGGCAGGTAACCCCAGTAGGGGTATATACTCCAAAAGCTAAAGCTCTCAAGAAATGCAAGTTTCTGGTCCAGTGTTTTTTCATTACTACCGCTGCGTGAGAATCTTAAAGTGTTTTTTTTTTCCTTTATTATGTGACTTTAAAGTTTGCTACATATTTAAATGTAATTTTTTTATAGTCTTAGACTCCAAGTTTGTCCCATGAGGCTACAGCTCCAAGTTTATAATGGAACTCAGCATACAATTTGATAAATTCATCTCACAAGCAATTTTTCAGCAAGCTGTCTATTCTAAAAAGCAATATCCATCTGTTTATATACTGAAAGGTATCGTCTGTGAACCCAGAATTTAACCCTCTGAGATCCTCTCAATACTTTAGCAAAGTCCTTTCTCCTTCCAGAGAGAAATTCTCAAGCCATTTCCACAAAACTGTAAAAAGGTAGAAATATCACTTAAGATTATCTAGTCCAATTCCCTTGTTTCACAGACAGGAAGACAGAGATCCCAGAGACTATTAGATACCTACAATCAACATGGGTTTGGTAAGCATCAAAAGCCCACTGACGGCTGTTTTCCCCAAACTCACTGGTGTGTTGGGAAGATAGCCAGATTTGCACTTTAGTTAGTAGAGCACTCCCTGGGAAACTCAAGTATGTACCCTCTAGGAAACCCAAGTATTCAGCCACAACCCCCTATCCCAACCCCAGAATAAAGAACAGGGGGCAGTGGGTGTCTTAAATGGTTCTTCTGGAGATGGAGACTAGAGCCCAGGGACAATATCCCATCTTTCCTTCCTTCCTCCCAGGAGGTACAGGACATTGATTACCATGAAAGCCATTATGAAATGACAGAAGACGCTAACACTGAGAAAATTAAGGCAAGGCTGTGGAAACAAAAGATGATAAACATTAATACTTGGCCAGATACCTGCTTCTACTTATTCATTCGAAGAGAGGGGAGAAGTGAGAGAGGGACCTCCAGCACTTTTCTGACCCCACCTCCCCACCCCACTTTTTGGACCTTTACAGAATTTCAGGGACTCCCCAGATGATTTTATGAGGAAACAAGGCTATAAAAAGGGCCTTAGTCCAGCCCACACATTGACCAAACGATGCTCAGGCTAGTGACGAGACTTCCTATTTATTCCACTGCACACTGTCTCTATTCCTAAGGGTCTGTGAGCTGCATCCTGAGCACAGGTCTGAAACTATCCTTACAGTATCCAGGGGGAAGTTGCAGGACAAGCAGGTTAACGGCTGTCATTTTCTCCCTTCCAGCTATACATTTTATGCATGAAGCCAAAACTGGATAAGACCAAGACACTCAAGTGAAAACCTTGCTATCTCCACCCCCATTCCCCCCTCACCAATGCCAAACTAAGAAGGGGGAGAGGAAGAAAGAAAATACCTCTCCTAGAGATATATTATCTAAACCACCACCTAGAATCCTAAAATGTAATTGCTAGAAGGGACCTTGTGGGTCATCTAGTCATTATTTGGATGAATAAACCTAGACACCTGCCACCTGAGAAAAAGACTGGCGCACACAGTGGGGTCTCCTGACTCCTATCCCTAATAAAAACCCTTCCGGGTCCCTCTCCATCCTGTCCTACCCTGCCCTGCCCCATCCACCCTCTCCCCAGGCCACTGCTGTATCCAAGCTACTGAGATTTCTGCCCTTCTGGATTATGAGTTCCTTAGGATAAGTTTTACTCATCTTTGTTGTCCCAGTGCCTAGCAGAGAGTAAGCAGAGAAGTGGCTTCGACTTAGAGAGGAATACACTAATATATGAAAAGACCAGTGCCAAAGGACGTAGCCTGGAGAAAATGTAAGCTTTTCTTGGCTTAACGTAAGTAGTTTCCAGGTTGTGCCATGCCCGGATGTCTAGGATTGAATATTTCCTCTCTTCCTAATGTTCGCATCATCCAGTTTAGCCAGGAACATGACCAGTTGTGCCATACTCTCACTCTCTCCCTTTCAGATCTGACACAAAGAACTGGAATCCACAACTAGAGGTAAGTAAAAGCACATGTAAGGAGACCCTGCATAAGAAACCCTACCCCCTCCCTTACGTGCTCCTTCTTCTCCTGTGTCCCCACCTCAATAAACAGCACCCATTTACAAAACTGCACCAGGTAGAAACCGGATGTCATCCTGATTCTTTCCTTACCCTCCACACCAATAATCTTTGTCTCATGACTCAATTCCACCTTTTTTCTTTCCCTTTTTTTTTTTTTTTTTTTTTTTTTTTTTTGAGACAGAGTCTCACACCCGGGCTGGAGTGCAGTGGTTCGATCTCAGCTCATTGCAACCTCCACTTCCCAGGTCCAAGTGATTCTCCTGCCTTAGCTTCCCACGTAGGTGGGATTACAGGTGCTGCCACCACACCCGGCTAATTTTTTTCTGTATTTTTAGTAGAGACGGGGTTTCACCATGTTGGCCAGGCTAGTCTCAAACTCCTGACCTCAGGTGATCCACCCACTTTGGCCTCCCAAACTGCTGGGACTACAAACATGAGCCACCAGGCCCAGCAATTTCATCTTTTTTCTACACACACTCTTGCACATGCTCTCCCACCACCTTCATTTGAAACACCATCACCTCTTGCCAACCTCCTAACTGGTCTCTCTGCCCACAGTGCTCTAGCTCTCCAGTCCACTCCTGAACAGGCAGCCAGAGATATCCTTCCAAAATGCACATTGAATCATGGCCCCCTCACCTTGGGATGAAGTCCAAACTCCTCAACACAGGCAAGAAGGCCCTTTCCTGACTTGGCTTCTGCTCTGCCTACCTTGAAAGTCTCCTGTCTGGCCACATCCACCCACCTCAAGCATTATGCTCCACCCAAGAATCCTGAGAAATTTGTTTAGCCCTCTTGGCCCGTTTCTTCAACTACAGAATGGGAATAATAATAGTACTTACTTTCAGGATGGTTATGGGAAGAAATAAGTTAATACAAATTAAATTCTTAGAATAGTACATAATGGATATGGTAAATGGCCAAAAGTCTTAACCTATTATCACCATTTTGAAACTTGCTGTTCCTTCTACCTAGAGCAGTCTTATCTCTGCCTCCTTCCTGACTCCCCAGATCTCTTCTTTTCCTGGCTTATGTCTGTTCTTCTCCTGAGGGCTAGGCTTAACCAACTTCTCCTCCAAAGAAGCCTTCCCTGACCTTCCAGTGCTGGGTTAGGCATCATTTTTCTGTGCTCTCCTGGTACCTGTCCCTGTCACAACACTTCTCACACTGCCTGTTTCCTTGCCTATCTTTCCCACTAGGCTATACGAACCCAAATCCCTGAGCGTAGTACCAGGTCTGACAGATGCTTACTAATTGTTCAGTGAATGAAAAACTTTCCAAAAATGAGGTATCCAATGAAAGTCTCAACAAGTAACCAACTCAAATGTCAGCCAAGTAGCTGGTCTAAATGACTATAAGGTCCCTCAACTACAAGATTCTATCCAATAAATTCAACACATTGACCTCATGGGTCACATTTGTTTTAACTTTAATATGTAGGCAATGTTGGGGCCATCAGATTTTTAAGGAGAGTGTGACATGACCAGACACACATTACCCATCTCTGAGACACCACCTCTCCCAACCCCCAGTTGTTATCAGGACAAAATTCCAACCATCTTCATAAACATAAAAAGCCCACTCCCCTAAATACACCAACACAAAAAATGGTCAAAGGACATTTTGACAGGCTATATGCAGCATCTAACTTCATCTTAACCAACTGCAAGCAGTGAGGATCCATAAACATCCTCTAAGAACCCAAAAGCTAATCCCTCCTGTGTGTCTTTATGGAAAGAGGGGGACGAAAGAGGGAACATTTCATAAAGGTGATCTACTTAATCATCCTGAGTAGTTTTGATCCAAGCTGCTGTCACTGCACTGTTATTCCTGATAATTGCAGCCCCATATCCCCAAACCCTAGACTGTCAGAAAGGCAGCTGCAAACAAGGTGAGGCTGGGAAGTTATCTAGGTTCTATTTTAAGGGTGTAATAGCTTGGTGTGGTGGCTCACACCTGTAATCCCAGCACTTTGGAAGGCCAAGACAGGGGGATCACCTGAGATTCAGGAGTTCGAAGCCAGCCTAGCTAACATGGTAAAACCCCATCTCTATTAAAAATATAAAAATTACCCAGGCGTGGTGGTGCAAGCCTGTAGTTCCAGCTACTCGGGAGGCTGAGGCAAGAGAATCCCTTGAACCCAGCAGGCTGAGGTTGCAGGGAGCCAAGATTGTGCCACCGCAATCCAGCCTGGGCGACGGAGTCAGACTCCGTCTCCAAAAACACAGGGTATAAGGTCTCTTCTGCGGATACTGAGGGAGCCAGCAGAGATTCAAAACAGGCTTCAGTGATAAGGAAGCTCAACCTAAGGGGGAGAAAAGTAGGTCTTACTCAGAGATACAACCAGGCCTGGGTTCCTGCTCTGGAGCTGCATGCCACATCTCTGCTGCAGGCGAGGACTAATATTTTGCATTTACAATGCACGCTGAGACTAAAGAAGACATTAAGTGTGCCAGCTTTGCAGTCACAAAAGGACAAATATTGCATGATTCCACTTACATGAGGTTCCTAGAGTAGTCAAATTCATAGAAAGTAGAATGATAGTTTTCAGGAGGCTGGAGGGAGGAGGGAATGGGGAGTTAGTTTAATGGGTACAGAATTTCAGTTGGGGAAGATAATGGACAGTGATGATGGTTGCATAACCATGTGAATGTACTTAATGTCACATAACGTACACTTTGAAATGGTTAAATGGTTAATTTTATGTTATATATTTTTTACCACAATTTTTTTTTAAAAAGCATGCCAGTTTTAAGGTTATACTGTCTGCAGTCTGAATACTGCCTTGGCCACTTACCAGTTACATGACCCTGAGGCAGGTAATGTAACCTCTCTAAGCCTGTTTCTTCTATAAAACAGGGATAATAATAGTACTTAATTCACAGGTTGCTCTGAAAATTAAGTAATATCGTCCATAAAGTCCTCAGTCCATTGGCTGGTGGCACACGTTAAGTACTTAATAAATTTAGCTATTACTACTGCCACTATAAAGCACTTTCACAGCCTTTTTTTTAATAATCCCCACAACAATCCTATGAGAGTTTACATATAAGGAAACTGAGGCTCAGAGAGCCACGAGTGGCTCAGTTTATGATGCCAAATCAAATCCTCTGCTTCAGAGAGGTGTTTTGTCCTCACTACTTACTCATTCTGTCATCTAAGGCAAGTGCTATGCTATGTCTCCATTCCCTCACAGTAAAAGAGACATAAATCAAGCTCTACAAACTCCCTCACAGAAATGGATTAGAAATTAAACCACATAATGGTTATGGAAAAGTATATAAGCCATAAACACATAAAACCGAAGTGGTGACTTGTGAGAACTAGTACACCTGTGCTTAAACCTGGCCTCCTCTTAATACTAACCATAAGGCACAGAAAGTAGTGGGGACTATAAAACTTCCTTGGGATTTCCAATTACTCAGGATTCCTGACCTTAAGACCTGAATAAGTGATTTCGTGCCCTTTTAAGAAGTGGCAAGGTATGGGAGAAATAAAAGTATTACTGGATTAGGAGTAAGACTGGGAATTTCAGTTCTCACTCTGACAAGGCAGTCTGAATTCAGACAACTTACTTCCCCTTTCCAAGGTTCAGTTAGCAGGGAAGCAGGGAAAGGCAGGTATGGAAAAAGGTGGACCAGATGGTCTGTAAGACCCCTTTCAACTCCTACATAGGACTCCTAAATCCAGAATCCTGGCCAGGCACCACAGACCTACCAGACTCCAAAGAACTAATGTGAACATCAAGAGACTCCTCAAGACCTGGCCCAGAAACTCCCTTGCCTGATTTTTAGACACTCCCTCAAACCGGATCACATTGAAAAACTGGAACATTTGCCAAAGTTAATTTTAGTTCACTTTAACCACTCTGGGCCTTATCTGAAAATAGGAGAAATATTTGTTTGAAAGCAGATGACTTGAGCGATTCCCCCTAACCCCCATCAAACTAGGACTGATAAATCTAAACATAGAGAACCTGCAAGGTCTGGGAGGAGGAACACGCTACACACAAACTAAAGGGTGGATCCCACCGTTTACAATCTCAAACCTTCCTTGAGCCAAAACCCCCGGGAATCTGAGTTGTGTTTGAGTCCTGGAGTCTGCATCCATCAACTTCTAATTGTCGCAACTCCAGCAAGGAATTCATCCAAACCTTTTCCTTTGGAGCTATGGTAACCCCAGAATGGAATTTCATCCATAGTATACTGGACAACGGCCCAGAAGTCAGGGAAAACCCAGTTATATCCCTAATTAAATGGTGTGACCCAAGGCTAGGTAAAAATGCCCTCTGCACTAAGAGATAATATATGTTCACACCAGGAAATATTAATAAATAACAGGTACTGGCACCGCTCCTTTGCACTTCTGTGGCTACTGTGACTCGGAGAAAATTACCTGACCCCTCTGTGCCTTGATTTCTGCTTCTGTAAATGAGGATAAACCAGAAGGCCGTTGTGAGCATTAAATAAAATAAGGCTTGGGAAGTTCCCGGGTGAAGTCTCATTAAATGCTCCCTGTTGGTGTTAACCACTTCTTTCACATATTAGTTCCCTCCCTGAATCCATGAACACCCCGCGAGGCGGGTTTCCCTTTCCCCCCATGTCACCGAGAGGCAAACTAAGGCTCGGCCGCCAAGGGGGCTGAGGAAAACGCGGATACGGCCCCAGTTGGAGGGCCCGTTGTTGTTTCTCTCCGACCCCAAGGCGTGCGAACAGCCCAGAAGAGGCGGGAGCCGAGGCAGGGTCAGCTCTGGGCGCCTCCGGGAGCCCGTAGACCCAGCCCGGGGAGGAGAGCCGGAAGCAGCCGCGGCCGGGCCCGCCCGAGGCCTCCCTGGAGCTGCCTCCGTTCCCCCTCCCTCCGCCCCTCGTCGGGCGGGGCGGGGCACGAGCACAAAAGACTCCAACTTCCGAGCGGGCGCGGGCCCACCCAGCCAACTACTGGCCCGGACTTGGCCCGCGGGAAAGGAGCAGGCAGGGAACGCCAGGGCGGCCGGGAGCGGGACCGGGCGCAGAGGGCTGGGGCCGGCGACCCGGGGCGGCGGGTCCCAGTGGGAGAAAGGAGCGGCGGAGGGGGCCTAGAGTTACTCGGGCTCCCGGGAACTCCCCGAAGGGCAGAAATAAGAGTTTCTAAATATAGGCAGCGGCCTGCCTGAAGAAGTGAGTGAACGGAAAGGTACAAAGCACACACCCTCCCCGCACCCCTAAGGAGACGCCCGCAGCCCCCACTCACCCGCGCCGAGAGGTCTGGAGGAAGCCGCGCGGCTGGGAAGGAGGCGGTACTGTCGCACTCGGGGACGTAAGGGAGGGAGGAAAAGGGCAGCTGCGGCGGGAGGAGGCTGGGCACACGCGCGGGGGAGTCGTCGTCGTCGTCGTCGTCGTCGCCGCCGCCGCCGCCGCCTCCGCCGCCGCTACCGCCCCCTCAGC
>NW_016803344.1:5254636-5273447 GCF_001698545.2 Rhinopithecus bieti | reverse complement strand
ACCCGGAGCGGCTCCCCGCTGCTCAGCC
The DNA here is from genome assembly GCF_001698545.2 of Rhinopithecus bieti. NCBI lineage: Eukaryota > Metazoa > Chordata > Mammalia > Primates > Cercopithecidae > Rhinopithecus > Rhinopithecus bieti. The sequence continues at coordinate 5,273,419 of NW_016803344.1, read as the reverse complement.
CCGCCCGCCGCTCCGGCCCTGGTCCCGGGCTCTCCCCCTCTCTCTGTCTCCCCGGAAGGACACGGTGACACCAGCACGAGGAGTCTGCAGCCCCGCCCAGAAACAGCCTGGCTTCTCAAGCGCATGGGCTCTCCCCACCCTCTCAGCCTGGCTTTGGAAAGGTCCAGAGCTTCGGCGGGGACAGGAGGAAGGCGGGGCCTGAAAGGGAGGAGGGACTGAGACGCGGCTTGGGGAGGCGGGGCTGGGGCGGGAAGAGAGAGTCGCACAGGTTTGGAGCCGAAGTAGGGGCGGAGCTAAGAGGGTGATGAGGCCCTGGGAAGAGGGTCGCCGGACAGGCAGGGAAGGCGGTGCAGGCGATGGAGAGCTGGGAGCCAGGGCAGTGCTTGAAAGGAGATGCTGTGGGCGGGGCTAAATGGAGAACCGCCCAGAGAGCGGAGCCACGGACGGAGGGAGGCGGGGCTGAAGAGAAGCCTAGAGTGGGAGGAAGATAGAAGCGGGCCTGAAGGAGGCGGGCCCGGAAGCAGGGAGGGGAGGAGGGGCCCCAGGGGTGCCTACTCTGGGTGGGTGCCGGAAGGAGGCGAGCCCCAAGGAAGGACTGAGGGGTGGTGCTTGAGGTGGGCGGGGCCTGGAGATGGCGCTGAAACCTGCAGGATGCGGGCGGTGCAGGAGGGATCCGGAAGAGACGAGGCAGGAAGAAACTCCTGGTCCTTTCGCTTCAAGGGACGTGGCACTTAGGGTGAGCATAGCTCTTCGCTGCCTAATCTGGGACTGGGCGAAGAGGCCGCGCTGAGGGTGATGTCCGAAAAAGATGCAGGAGATGTTTTATAACTTGATCCAGGTGCTAGTCGTCCCTCCTACACATTTCTCCTCTCGGGATCTCTCACTTGAATCAGTGTTCCAGCCTCCAGTGAACCAGAGTCTTCCTAACGAGTGCACAAGAGGCCCGTTGTCCTTCATTCCTCAGCTATGGACTTCCCTGAAAGTTGAGAACTGACCATATTCTCTATGCCTGCTTTGACCTGTGATTTCACGACTCACATCGCTTCCCCAGAACCTGCTTAACAGAAGGGATTCCTGAGAATGGAGCAGAATTTGAATTCAGAGTCCTGGCTTTGCCATACCAGCAGTTATATTTGCCCTTCTGTTGTTTAATGACTCCCTGCCCTGCTTCAAAAGGAAGAGAAATCAAATTAAAGAGTTGACGACCCTGAGCGCAAGGCCTCGGACGTTATTCCCCAAACTCTGCTTTAATATCACCTCCTCAAAAGAAATCTTCCCTGAACACCTTGTCTCAAGATGTTCTCTAGTTTATCTTCTTGTTCTGTCATTTATTTGTTCATTGTGTGTTTTTTGCGATGGAGTCTCACTCTGTCGCCTAGGCTGGAGTGCAGTGGCACGATCTCGGCTCTCTGCAACCTCTGCCTCCTGGGTTCAAAGCGATTCTTGTGCCTCAGCCTCCCAAGTAGCTGGAATACAAGCGTGTAACACCATGCCCGGCTAATTTTTGTGTTTTTAGTGGATATGGGTTTTCACCATATTGGCCAAGCTGGGCTCTAACTCCTGACCTCAGGGGATCCGCCTTGGCCTCCCAAAGTGCTGAGAATAGAGGCGTGAGCCACCTCACGCCCTGCCATGTTTGTACAGTTTTTGAGACACGATCTTATTCTGTTGCCCAGGCTGGAGTGCAGTGGCATGATCAAGACTCACTGCAGCCTCGACCTCCCAAACTCAATCCTCCCACCTCAGCCTCCCTCGTAGCTGGAACTACAGGCATGTGCTATCACTCTGGGCTGTTCACTATATTGTCCAAGCTGGTCTTGAACTCCTGAGCTGAAGTGATCCTCCTGCCTTGGCCTTACAGGCGTGAGCCTCCACACCCAGCAGAAGGGAGACATTTCTAAGGAAATATGCTGGCAACACTAGCTAACACTTAGTGAGAATTTACTAATTGCCATGCAGTCTGCTAAGTGCTTTTCAATCGTATTTAATTTCCACAACACCCCTATGTGGTAGGTATTGTTCTTACCCCATTGTACAGATGAGGAAACTGTGGCACAAAGAGGTTAACTTTCCCAAGGTCACACAGCTGGTGATGGAGTCCAACTTTGGGTCCTGCATGCTGAATTACTTTATTTCCTACTCCCTAATTATTAAGGACCTAGGGTCATTAGTCCAATAAGGTGAAGAATGAAGATGCCACATTCTTTCGCTTTCTGGATAGTGTGGCATAGGGTACGATCCCTACCTAGAGTTGCAGCAGATTTTTTTTTTATTTTTAGCCATTATGAGGGAAGCCAGCCAGAAGACACAACCATCACACGGAGGAGGGCAAGACAAAAAACATTACAGAAAAAAATGAACCAGAGACTGGTGCAGCCATTCCTGAAGCTTGACCCACCTCTGGACCTTAACATGAACAAATACATTTTTATAGTAATTTGAGTTGTGATTTTTATAACCTGCAGCCATAATTTCCTAACTAAAACAGATGAGTACAGTTCAACAGGTGGAGATAATAAATGATAAAGTGTCAAGATTGGAAGAATATAATGTAATTTGGTTTGACTGCATTTTTAATCCCCTTAGTAATCCTACAAGGTTAGTTCTGTTTTTTTCCCCCATTTCACAGATGAGGAAATGTGATATGGCCAATGTAGGGCTACACAGGAGGCTGAAGCAGGAGAATTGCTTGAACCCGGGAGGTGGAGTTTGCAGTGAGCCAAGATCACACCACTTCACTCCAGCCTCGGTAACAGAGCGAGACTCTGCCTCAAAAACAAAACAAAAGAAAAGTTATTCTGCTTTCTCTTGGAATCCATAAAATCATGAACTATTTATAATTGGAAAGTTCCTCCAAGACACCTCATCTAGGGGTTTTCAAACTTCTCAAGCTGTCCACCTTTCTTACGCAAGACCTTTCACGGAAAGGCAAGGCATGAAACAGATGAGGGAGAAGAGATGGCTTTGCTTGAAGTAGGGGAGAGGAACCCAGAGTCCTTCCTGCTAGACCTTCCCACCCCAGCCACAGGCCACCCTTCTTAAGCAGTGATCCCTCCACAAAATCCCAGGGTGTTACAGAATACAGTTTAAGAATCACCATTCTTGCCGGGCGTGGTGGCTTAAGCCTGTAATCCCAGCACTTTGGGAGGCCGAGACGGGTGGATCACGAGGTCAGGAGATCGAGACCATCTTGGCTAACACAGTGAAACCTCGTCTCTACTAAAAAAAAAAAAAACTAGCCGGTCGAGGTGGCGGGCGCCTGTAGTCCCAGCTACTCGGGAGGCTGAGGCGGGAGAATGGCGTAAACCCGGGAGGCAGAGCTTGCAGTGAGCTGAGATCCGGCCACTGCACTCCAGCCTGGGCAACAGAGCAAGACTCTGTCTCAAAAAAAAAAAAAAAAAAAAAAAGAATCACCATTCTTTCCCAGGTCCTGTTTTACAGATAGGGAAATGGAGGCTCAGAAAGGCATAGATATTTACTTAATGGTTCTGGAGGAAGTCAGTGGCAGGAAGGGATACCTGCCTCACAGGATAATTCACTTTCCAGTGGGAATAGCACTATCTTCTTCCTGCTCTGCATTTGAGGATAAACCCTGTCTTGGCTCCTCCCTGACTGGGGTGAGAAGTAGCCCTCCTGGAATTGTCTCAAAGCCCCTGGTGTTCTCGGTTGCAAATTACGAAACATAAATAAACTCAGGCTAACAGACGCAGCAAATGAATTTATCAGGAAGGAATGGGGAGCTCCCAGAACTGATGGGAGGGCTGGAGAACCAGGCCCAGAAAATGCACAGAAGTGGTGAGCGCAGAGGCTTGAATGTTGCCAGGACTCTCCTCCCAGTCCTTTATCTCTTCTTGCCTCTGTATATGAGTTTTTCTCCTCAAGGCTAGGCACCTGGCTGCAGCAGCACTCACCACTCACAACTCTCACCCGCTCCACTGGAGAGAGACTGAGGATTTCTGCTTCTGGTATGAAGGACAAAATTTTAGGGAAAAACTTTGGTTGGTCCAACATGGGTAAGTCCCCGTCCCTGTACCAATCATCTATGGCTGGAAAACCAGGTGCTGTGACTGGCCCAACTTAAGCCAGGTGCCACTCTCTAACCAATCACTGTGAATAGGGAAGTGGGATGTACAGGGAGATGGCAGCCCCATCGGAACCGTATGGTCAGAGAAAGATGCATTTCCCAAAAGATGGAGTTCATGGTCTGGGGCAGATTGAATAATAGATTTTTACTGCACCTGCCCCAGAGTCACCCCCAACCAATACATTACTTACTGTCCAACTCTCATCCCTTCTCTGCTCAAAACCCTTTAGTGGGCTGGGCGCAGTGGCTCACGCCTGTAATCCCAGCACTTTGGGAGGCCGAGGTGGGGGGATTACTTGAGGTCAGGAGTTCAAGACCAGCCTGAGCAACATGGTGAAACCCCATCTCTACTAAAAATATAAAAATTAACTAGGTGTGGTGAAGGGCATCTGTAATCCCAGCTACTCAGGAGGCTGAGGCGGAATAATCACTTGAACCTGGGAGGTGGAGGTTGCAGTGAGCCGAGATCATGCCACTGCATTCCAGCCTGAGAGACAGAGACTCTGTCTCAAAAACAGAAAAACAAAACAAAAAAACCTTCAATGGCCTCCCACTGCCATGTCATCGGCGTGGATCAAAAACTCAAATGTCATGCCGGGCACAGTGGCTCATGCCTGAAATCCCAGAGTTCTGGGAGGCTGAGGCAGGAGGATTACTTGAACCCCGGAGTTTGAGACCAGCTTGGGCAACATAGTGAGACCCTGTCTCTGAAAAAAAAAAAAACCAGCCAGCATGGTAGCACGTGCCTGTACTTCCAGCTACTTGGGAGGCTGAGGCCAGAGGATCACTTGAGCCCAGGAGGCCAAGGCTACAGTGAGACATGCTCACACCACTGCACTCCAGCCTAGGCAACAGAGTGAGACCCTTCTCAAAACAAATAAACAACAACAATAGCAAACCCTCAAGTGTCTACAGGGGCTAGAAAGATTAGGCATGAGACAATAGGGAGTGGAGAGCACTGTCATGAACTGGAGGATGTGTGTTGCATACTGTTCCTAGAATGCAGGTGCTGAGATGTAGGATTCTTCAAGAGAGCCCCCAAATCTGGATTTTCATATAAAATCTCCCAATTTCTAAATGTTGGCTCAACTATTTTTAAAAACCTTGTGCAAGCCAAATGAATTATGTCTGCAGGCCAATTATTGTAGGCTGTGGTCTAAAAATGGGCAATCTCTGACCTTTATAGGATAAAGCCTATAATCACACACCCACCTTTGGGGTCTATTTTCTATTACTACATAAGAAATCACCTTGAAAATGTAGTGACTTAAAACAATGATTTGTTACTTCTCACAATTTTATGGAATGACCAGGTGGTTCTTCTGCTCCATGTGGTGTTGGCTGGGAAAAGCTTCCTCCTGTCTCCACCTCCACATGTTCTATTTCCTTTTCAAGCCCAAGTGCCAATGGCGCCTCTACCCTGAAGCCTGCCTCATCTCCTGTGCCACACACATTGCCACTGGCCGAGTCTAAATGAGATGCCGTGCTCTCCAAGCTTCTTGCTCTTTATGTATAAGTATTAGAGCATGCATCTAGCTCACCTAGAGAATGGAGGTCTACCTTGTCCATCTTTATATCCTTCTGGCACAGTCACACAGGAAAGCCCCATGAGTGCTGTCAGATTAGATTGCACTGAACTGACTCTTGGACATATTTAGTCCAACTTGCCCATTGTGCATATGGAGAAATGAGGTCTGGAGAGGGGAGTTCACACATCATATACACTGAAAGCTGCCCATCAAAAGAGTTGCAGAACCAGGATTACGGCCCTTGCATCTTGACTGCCAGTTGATGCAGGTTAAACTCTGTGTTTAATCCTTGTTGATGTGGATGTCTGGGACTTGAATAGAAGACATTTCTCGTTTCAGATGCATCCATTAGCAGGTCTTAGCCAGGAGCCAGTCCCTTGCAAGTATATATTGCAAGTAATTGATGACATTGGAGCCAGAAATCGAATGAACCAGGCCCAGTTCAATCAACTTACTGGACAAACTCCTCAAGCACTCTGAGCCCCAATTTCCTCCTCTGTAAAGTGGGCATAAATTATGTTTACCTTGAGGGTTGCTGTGAAGGCTAGAAATAATATATGTAGTGTCCCCTGACACACAGAAGGTGCTCAAGAAATAGTAAGCTCTTCTAATAATTGTTATTGATGACAAAGAGGATGAAAGAACAAATGCTCTGATTTCTCAAAGGAGGGAGAATCATCCCTGAGGATTGTGTCTTGGAGAACATAAATCCATATTTTCTCTTTCCTGAACAAATTCCCTTTGGAAGGGCACAAAGGGAACAACTTCCCTTCTCAGGAAGGAAGGGAGGAAGGGAACGAAGGATGGAAAACAAGAGGGAGGAAGGGTTGGCAGGTTATGACTGTCTCTACCTCTCCCTGAGGCTTGCTCTGTTACACCCACCCCAAACTCTGGTCCATCCCATTTCCATGCTGACATCAGGCCACACACAGAAGTGGTGGTGCCGGACCACCACTTTGAGCCATCCCTGGAATCCCCAGGACACCGGATAGCAGACTTGGAGCGTACAGTTCCCACCCGCTGTGATTGATCACTAGGGAGCTCAAGGTTATGAAGGAAGCTCTCATAAGTCAATACAAGATTGTGTGTCTCTCATTCCTCCCTGGCTCAGCCCTCAGAGCCCTTGTCCCTGCTCTCTGCCTTGCCACTAGGTCTTCACATTAGTGTTTTATCAAACAAAAGACAGGCTGACATCTTTAAAGTATGGTCTTTAAAAAGTAGGGAGCAAATCATTCCACACCTTCCTTCCCAATACCTCCCTCACTGGTGCCTTCAAGCCTTCGAACAAGAGGGGACACATCTCCCCACTTCCCAGTGACCTCCTCCATCCCTCATTGCATCCATGAGAGACACCACTGAGATCAGATGCAGTGATGTTAATTGAAATTGACATTAAGGGCTCACTTGCTCAAGCAGAAGCACATTAGAAGAAATATAAACGAGGAAGACACTGGGTCTGTGACATTTGTTCTAATGAGAAAAACCATCTCTAGAGCATCTTGTTCAAAAAGGATTGAGTGCCCAGGAAACAACAGATACATGAGGCCTTCCACCCCCACCCCACCCCCCAATACTTAGAAGTGTCACACATATTTGAAGAGACTTTTCAATCATCCTTGCTTCGATCATGATTCCCCAGGTGCATTTCACCCAGCACCTTCCCCCTCATGTTCTTCATCTGTTTCTCCAAATCTACTTCTCCATATTATTTTAAGAGTTTGTGGCCAGATGTTGGTAACGTGTGGTCCCAGATGTTCTTATTTGCTATACTTCAGGAATTCTTGACTGGGTGGCCCAAGAACTTCTCAGCTTTGGATCCAATAAGGGGAACCTAAGACTAAAAGAATCCCATCTAGAGTAGAGAGGAAGTTACCCAATTACCCAGTTTTCTGTTGTTGTTTGTTTTCTGAGACAGAGTCTCTCTCTGTTTCCCAGGCTGGAGTGCTGTGGCGCGATCATAGCTCACTGCAGCATTGAACCCCTGGGCTAAGCCGTCCTCCTGCCTCAGCCTCCTGAGTAGCTGGGACTATAGGCATGTACCACCATGCCCAGCTAATTTTTTAAAAAATGTTTTTGTAAAGACAGGGTTTCACTATGTTGCAAAGGCTGGTCTTGAATTCCTGGGCTCAAGAGATCTTCCCACCTCAGCCTCCCAAAGTGCTGGGATTACAGGCATGAGCCACCATATCTAGCCCAAGTTTCTGCGTAAAGAACATGAAGGTTTTCCTTAGATCATGCTTTACATGGCACATCATGTCTTTATGGTTATTAGTGGGTAGTTGCAAGTTATAGATACTATTTTTGTCTGTGCTGTATCATTTCCCAATATTCTTAATAGCATCTGACTTTTAAAACAATTTTTTTTGAGACAGGGTCTTCCTTTGTCACCCAGGATGGAGTGCAGTGCTGTGATCATGGTTCACTGCAGCCTCAACTTCCCAGACTCAGGTGATCCTCCCACCTCAGCCTCCAGAGTAGCTGGGACCACAGGTTGTGCCACCATGCCCAGCTAATTTTTGTATTTTTGCGTACAGACAGGGTTTCACCATGTTCCCCAGGCTGGTCCCTAACTCCTAAGCTTAAGCAATCTGTCCATCCCAGACTCCCTGTAAGTGCTTAGATTACAGGCATGAGCCACTGTGTCTGGCCAGCATCTGATTTTTCTATGAGCCTCTATTCCCATTCTTGGTCCAGGCCATAAAGAGTATGGAAACTAAAGTCTGACTGCCTAGATTTGAATCCTGGCTCTGCCATTGACCAGCTGTGTGAACCTGGAAAAATTCCTTAACCTCTCTGTGCCTCATATAAGAAATGTGGAGAATAGTATCTACCTCATGGAGTTGTTGGATTATATGAGTTAATTCAGATAAAATGTTTAAAAGAGTGACTGGCACATAGTAAACACCCCCAAATGTCATCTAGTATTCATATTATTACTGGTAGTTCAGAAGGGGCTGACTTCATTCCCCCCGGCCCCGGTGATGGCACCTGACCCAGGCCTGGCCAATCAGGACATTCTATCCCCCTGCCCACCATGGAATCCTTCTCCACACATGGAGAGTCATACTAATCATTTGGATTGGCACTGAGGGCTGTGGCCTAATGTGAACTCTGAAAGCCTGGTCATGCTGGGCCAAAGCTGCAAAGTAAAGGTAAACATCAAATCTGGGGTGGTTCATCAGGAGAGAACATTCTGAGCAGGAAGATTTGGGAACTATCAAGTTTCACCTTGCAGGTGAAGGCCTACTCTGCCTACTCTAGCCATTAGTTAGACCCCATGAAAATGATTGCAGTAGACTCTTAATTTGGTGGCTTCCAGTGAACCATGCTTCTGGCATTCATACTCTTATGTAGTCCCCTCCCACATTGACTCTGGACTTTGCCATGTTGATGCAGGGCAGGTAAGCCCCAAAATTGGGGCTTAGCCCGGGAAGGTTCATCCAGGAAAGAATTCAAGGGCAAACAGGTGGTGTTAGATGGCAATTTTTTTTTTTTTTTTTTTTTTTTTTGATACGAAATCTTATTCTGCCACCAGGCTGGAGTGCAGTGGCACAATCTCTGCTCACTGCAGTCTCCAACTCCCTGGTTCAAGTGATTCTCCTGCCTCAGCCTCCCGAATAACTGGGATTAGAGGCAAGCACCACCACACCCAGCTAATTTTTGAATTTTAGTAGAGATGGGGTTTCACCATGTTGGTCAGGATGGTCTCGATCTCCTGACCTCATGATTCACCTGCCTCGGACTCCCAAAGTGCTGGGATTACAGGCATGAGCCACCGCACCAGGCCTAGATGGCAACTTTTATTGGAGCAGCAGTGTACAACAGCAGCAGAGGTACTGCTCCTTGCGGAACAGGACTACCCCATAGGCAGCATGCCCAGAGTAGCAGCTCAGGGGTAGTTCTGTCGTCATATTTACACCCACTTTTAATTACCTGCAAATTAAGGTGCCAGTTATTCAGAATTTTCTGGACAAAGGATGGTACTTCCAGGCTATTGCCATGGAAAGGGGTGGTAACTTTCAGGTGTTGCCATCACAGTGGTAAACTGACATGGCATTGCTGGGTATGCCTTATGGAGAGGTGCTTTCACTGCGTCCCTGTTCAGCTAGTCTTCAATCTGGTCCAGAGTTTGAGCCCCACCTCTGGAGTTGAGTCTTGCCTTCTACCTCAATGTGACAAATTTAGGCCAATGGGATATCAGCAGCTGTGATGCAAGCAGAGACTTGGGAAATGCCTGCACACTGGGGTTTGTCCTCTTGGAATGCTCATTCTTGGGAGCCCTGAACAACTATGTAAGAAGTCTGGCTACCCTACTGGAGAGACTACATGGAGAGAACACATGGTGGGAAGAGACTAAAATTGTATGAAGAGAGTCAGGCCAGCCATCCCCGCTTCTCTGTTCAGCCCAGCCATCAGCCGACCTGCCAGCTGAATGCAACTATAAGAGTGATCACCAGCAAGATCACTAGAAAAACCACCCAACTGAGCCCAGCCCGGATTGAACAATCATAAGCAAATAAAATGGTTATTGTTTTAAATCACAAAGTTTTGGGGTTACATAGCAATCGAAACAACAATCATGTTCAATAACATTTCCTACGTCCACAGAGTTCTCAGAGCTCTACCACATCTAAGAGATTAGGATTGTTATTAGCCCCATTTTACAGATGGGGAAGCTGAGGCCCAAAGATGGGAAGCAACAGCCCCAGTCAAGCAGAGACAGAGCTGTCACATTCATACACTTCTGAGTGAACTCCTTCCACTGCACCTCCCACTGCAGTAACTTCTGTCCAGTTGAAGAAACTTATAAGAAGCAGCAGAAAGTGGTGAGGCGTAGGAGCCCTGGACTGGGATTCACAATAGCCTGGCTTGAAGTTGGCCATTATTTGTCTGTATGTGCTTAGACAACTCAAACCACTTCCCTTCCTGAGCCCGTCTTTCCAGCTGTTCAGTGAGAGGGGAAGCATACTGAAATGCTCGCAGAGGCCAGGCAGATAACACAGACAAGGGAAGCAGGTCAGGTGAGGATTATAGTGGCTGAGCCTATGCCCTTCTATTTGGGGGTTGTCACTACCCAGCTTCAACCAACTGTCACCATATGGAATTAGGGCCCAGTGTAGCTAGATCACCTGATTTTTTTCTTTTCCTTAGAGAAGCAGGAAATGTAGGTTATGATGTTAAATTTCCCAACATTAAAATGTTATATACAGCTCAGGAAAAGCAGGGAAAAGAAAAAGAAATGTTATGAATTCATTTGAATTGTTTAAAAATATACAGCCATTCAAACCTACAGTCTGCTGGTTTGAAACCCTGGATCAGATTATTTCAAAATGTCCTGCTAGAGTTTATGCCGACATCAAAGAAGGATGCCTACCGGTCCCAGCCCTGCCCTATGCACACAGAGCAGTTCCATCTATCTCCCCAGCCCAACTCACAGAGCCCGAACGCCAGGGAGGCCTTGGGTGTGGCTACTCTCTTTCTCTGGAGGACTCTCATCTCCAGCCCTCCCACCCCTCTGGCTATAAGGAATGGGGTGCAGAGGCCCAGCTTCGAATGCCTAAAGTTGCTGGGGCTTCAAAAGAGGGCCAAAAGTGGAAAAGAAGTAGCATCCATTAAGCAACTACTGTGGGCCAGGTGTGATGGTGGATTGCAACATTATGTAATAGCAAAGGGTCTCATGACTATGAGGACATAAGGGATTGGAGGAGCGCTGTTCATCCCTGGTCATAATGAGCCTTGGAGACAGACAGGCAGTGCAGCGAGGGACAGCCTGGCTATTATTGATACTAATTAAAAGGCCATTAAATTGAAGGGGCACATACAGCCCTTCCGTCACCAGCCAGTGCTCTGACAGTCTCACCATTTTCTGTGAGGCCAGCGCAGCTTGTGTGGGGCACAGAGCACAACCGCTCACCCCCTGACTCTCCACTAAAGCACTTAATTGTCCGAGAAAAAATACCAACACTCCCACAGCTCTGGGTGAAGCTGCAATATACTAATTGAAATTCAATGGCTTGAATCTCAGGAGGGAAGGGGTCACTAGTAGGGAAATATAGAAGCATACATTCATTCAATAAATCATTAGTCTGCATCTTTTATGTGCCTAGTACAGTGCTACATGCAATGAATATGGCAATGATCAAAGCAGATAAAGGGCTCCCCAAATATAATCATGGAGATTATGGAAGGATTGAATTCTACCCTCTACAATTCACAGGTGCAAAAAATGCATAGTTCTTTATTTTCTTTCTCCTTTTTACTTTCTTTCTTTCTTTTTTTACTTTATTTTATTTATTTATTTATTTGTTTATTTATTTATTTATTTTTTACGGAGTCTTTCTCTGTCTTCCAGGCTGGAGTGCAGTGGCGCAATCACAGCTCACTGCAGCCTCAACCCTCCGGGCCTAAGTGATCCTCCTACCTCAGTCTCCTGAGTAGCCTTTATTTTCCATAAGTGATCATTTGTTTGTGTGTGCTTCCTTTATTTTCTGATAGAGAAAAATATAAATCTGATTACTAATTGTAACCGAGTCTCTTCCAGTTTAAAAGTCTCATGAAGGAGTATTTCATACCATTTGAGTAAAAGGTTCATCTTCCTTTCCTCCCACCTCTTCCTCCCTCAAGAAGGCCTGGGTGTCAGCCAGGCCACACATGGATCCTTGAGCCGTCCTCTGGGAATATGACCTGAGAGGCCCTTCCCATTGACTTAGCAGCGGGATGGAGAAACTCCAGCATATCATGGTTTCGTGGGCTGAAAATCCGGGGTCATCTGCTGGGGCCACACCTGTGCCTCCTCAGCCCTGAGTCCCTAAGATGATGACTGCAGCTGTGACCCTGCTGAGAGCTTTCTCCTGACACCAAGGCAAACTTGGCCCACTCACTGGACAAGACAGAAGTACTGGAGATGTGGTACCCACAGAAATATCGTTCAGCCAATGACAGGGAATTGATGATGATGTTAGTATCCTCTCCCCTTGTACTGGATAAACCTGAGTATTCTTGTGTCCTGGAGGTCCCAGTGGGATTGAGCTCCAGTTGTCCACAGTGGGGAATTTCTTCATCATACCTGATTTATTGGCAGCCTTTTCCTTCCTGTCTCACTCCCTAATCTGCTAATGTGTTCCCTGGGATCATCCCCCAAATAAACTACCTGGCCTTGGATTCTTGTCCCAAGGGGTGTGACTGAGAGAACCCTAAAACATCACCCATTTAGTTTTTTGTTTTGTTTTGTTTTGTTTTGAGACAGAGTCTCTCTGTTGCCCATGCTGGAGTACAGTGGTACGATCTCGGCTCACTGCAATCTCCGCCTCCTGGGTCCAAGCGATTCTTGTGCCTAACCCTTCTGAGTAGCTGGGATTACAGGCGCCCACCACCACGCCCAGCTACTTTTTGTATTTTTAGTAGAGACAGGTTTCCACCATGTTGGCCAGGTTGGTCTAGAACTCTTGACCTCAGGTGATCCACCCGCCTTGGCCTCCCAAAGTCCTGGGATTTCAGGCGTGAGCCACCACGACTGGCTTTTAATTTTATAAGCCCTACTCACTGACTGACCCACAGGGACCAAACCCTGCTGTATGGGAGGAACCTCCAGATCCCCTCCCTCCCATTGATGGGCCTCCTAAGGCACAGATGAAGAGAGAGGGCTTGCTACCAACTTGATAGTTCTCATAAGAATCTCCATAGCTAATACAAATTAAAGTGGTTTCATAGTTCCCTATGATGTCCCCGGTGGCCATATCAACACATCCCACCTTTGTTGTGGAAATGGAGCCATAGTGATTGGTCCGGGCCATGAGCATGTCATTCAAGCTAGGCCAATTAGAGATATCTCCTGGAACTTTTTACACCAAAACTAAGGGAGATATGTTCTCTGAACTCCAAGAGTTGCTAAAGCTGAAAGGCTGTGATTCTGGAGTGGCCAGAGTCCGTCTTCCCCTCCCTGTGGAGAAGTCCACCTGCGACTGGTGAGAATGGCTCCAACAGGCAAAGAGCCGCAGAAAAAAGAGAGAACAGCCTGGTGGCCTTTGTGTAGCTGAATCCAGTCATCCAGGGTATTGGCTCCACAGGGCGCTGTCCACGGTTTGGTTATGTGAACGAATGAACTACCCTTTCTTGCTCAAAGTAGTTGCAGTTGGGTTTCTATCACTTCCAACAAAAAATCTTTGATGAATTTTGATGAATACAGATATCCCCAGCAATGGAAAAGATGAGGAGTTTTCAGGTGCCCTCCCAGGCAGCGGATGTTCACAGCTGGGACAATATTGGGGAGCTATAATAATGGCTGCCAATAACTGGTCTTTAAACATGTAACAAATACCTTCCAGAGACTCCTAGGGATACACACATCCCCTGATATTCTCTCTCTCTCTCTCTCTCTCTCTCTCTCTCTCTCTCTCTCACACACACACACACACACACACACACACACACACACACACACACACCAGGGATAAAGAAAAAATATCTTTAAGGAAAAGATATTACCATAACAACATTCTTAGGTACTGTATTGTTTAACCTCTTTGTAAAGCTCATTCCCTAAGTATGTTCTTTTCAACTCTACAAGACAGCAAAGAAAATAGGTGTTTTAGCTATTGTTCTCTTATTCTTGCTCTTCTTTCAGAATTGTTCCTAAATTAATTTATTACCTTTTATAACCTTATATAACCATAAAAACTATAGTCATTCTTTATGAGGAATTGCACAGTACGTATCTCTCAAACAGAAGTTCTCGTGTGCATGTAAAAGCTTGAACATAAAGTGCTGGGGTCATTGTCAAGCCTCCAGGAGCAGATCCCAGCAGGGTGGGCAGAAGTAGGAGCTAAGAGGCATAAACTCCGAGTCAATGTTTTCTTTCTTCTTTATTATTTGGGAAGAAATATTGGTTAATTGAGAAAAAATGAGTGCAAATTTTTCTATAGCCCAATTCTGAGAGGTGAGGGAGGAACTATCATGTGAATATTCGTTATTTGAGAATTAATTGTACTTCGGTACTTTGGACTTGAAGGGAGAATACGAAGAAAACTTTGCAAAAAGGGTGTGAGGCCCGTGTGAGTGAAAAATAGGAAGAGAAACCATGGGCTTTTGATAGAAAATAGATTCCATCATTGTCAGGAACGTTTCCTCCTTCCCCTCCACCTCCATGGATGGAGTACACTTCCTCACCCCTTGACTTTGGGCTTGGCCATAAGACTTGCTTTGGCCAATGGCATAGCACCAGACATAAAGCAAATGGGCTTGGAATATGCTTGCACAGCTAGGCATACTCTCCTGCAATTCCATCATCTCCAAGAGCTAAATATATTCTGGTTAGCCCACTGGTTCCAGGAAGAGGATGGGAGTTGTGTGCAGCAGAGCCGCCCAGCCTACTTCTGGAGTGATGCAGGGCCACCCGCTGATCAGGAAACTTGTAACCCCAGTGCTTACTGTCATATGCTACTGAGAGGTTGAGGTTGATTGTTACGTGGCATTGCTATAGCAATAACTAATTGACGAAACCCGTTAGTGTGATTTTCCTTGAAAGTGCAAATTGAGGAAGCTCAGCATCATTTGGATTATTGTACTAATAAAGTAAAGCTGAAGTGAGCAAATCATTTGCCTTTTATTATTACTGATTAAAGTGGAGTCAAGGTGATCCCCTTAATACCCTTCCTTCCGCTTTGCTGACATTATGCTATGCTTTCAGGAGTTGGGAAGGGAGTGGTGGAGTTTCAGCTCTGGGACCTCACAGCACCCCCTAGCCTATCTGACCTAGGCCATGCAGCTTGTGATCAGGATATCCATGAGCTCTGAGCATCCCTGCATGTTCTTGCTGGTGCACCAGGAAGGCAAGACCCTGATTGCCCTTTATTCAGGCCATTTCTCAGGGTTGTGTTTGCAGAAAACAACCTTGAGGGATGAAGTCATGTCTTCAAAGGGAAGGTTTGTGACTGCTCACTGTAAAAGCAGTAGTTTCTCTTAGCTCAATATTCCTTGCCTGTGACACAACTCCGTGTGAGCAGGCCCACCTGCATCGCATCCTCAGGACTTTGGAGGTTTGGGGAATCAGGGTAAGCCTGATGTCAGCCTCTACTTTCTCTGTAAGTAATACAGTTTCTTATCTCTGACCCAGGAGTCTGTGTCTTCTGCCAGCATTCGGGAAATAATCCAGCTAATGAGTTTGTAAGTAGGGTAAAGTCTCAGACCCTTCACCGTTCCTGATGTGGGTCACCTCCCGCGAGTATTAACTTTCCCATGCACTGCACGGAAACTCTGTCTGTGAACTCCTTCAGAGAGAGGGTGTCCTGGGGCAGCATGCAATGACAACCCGGGAACAGGAACCTCATACACTCTCAAATGTAAAAGTTAGAAGAGACCTTTGTGATCAGAAGAAAGCTTAATGCAGTAATTCCTAGAAGGTGGGATACCTCCCTGGTGAGCCACAACATGATTTAAAATGATACATGGAAAAGCATGATTTAAAATTTTCATAGCAATTGTTTCTACTATGCATTACAAAACACTCTTTTTTCTTCTTAAAGACATATTTAAACAAAATAATAGATTAACTTAAAATATAAGTAAAGAAGACTACAGTGTAAGACTGTGATTAACTGCGAGTAAGGACAAAAATGCTCTTTACAGTGATTTAAACTGTAAGAACCAAATGTAATTATCTCATATAATTGAAAGTCTGCATGTTATGTTCCAGTTATCTGTTGTGTATAACAAACCATCTCACTTAGTGATGTAAAACAAAAACAACTTTATTCTGGTCATAGATAATGAGGATCAGGAATTCACACAGGGCACCGTAGGGATAATTTATTTCTGCTCCATGATGTTTAGGGGCTTATTGAGGAAGACTCCTAGGGTGAGGACTAGAATCATCTGAAGACTTCTGTGCTCACCTATCTGGTGCCTGGGCTGGGATGACTCAAAGGCTGGGCAGAGTGGGGACTGTAGATCACAATACCTACACATAGCTTCTCCATGTGGCTTGGGCTTCCTCCTAGCATGGCAGGCACAGGGTAGTTAAACTCCTTATACAGTGGCTCAGGGACCTGTGAGTAAGTACTCCAGTGAACAAGGCAGCAGCTGCATGGTATTTTATGACTCAGGCTCTGAAATCACACTGCATCATTTCTGCTATACTCTTTCTTGTTGTTGTTGTTAATGAAGAAAATATTTATTTAGTAATTACTACCTGCCCAGAAATTGTTCTGTGAATTTCACATACAACTCATCTAATCTTCACAATGATCCTATGAGGTATTTATGATTATTCTCATTTTACAGAGGTGGAAAAAGAGGTATAGAGCCGTAAAGTTCATATTGTGCCACAGGTCACAATTAGCAAGTGGTAGAGAAAGGGTGTGAATATTAGGTAGGTGAGACTTCTGTTGTACTCTGTTGGTCAAAACAGAAGCCCATCCAGGTTCAAAAGGAGGGTACATAACACCACCCTTTTATGGGAAGTACATCAAAAAATTCACTGGGCTAGCAAAAACTTAAATTTCCAAAAGACCTACAGGTGGTGGCTTTAAATACATCTTTTTTTTGCCTCCACCCCCTGAGTAGCTGAGATTACAGGCACATGCCACCACACCAGGCAAATTTTGTGTTTTAGTAGAGACGGGGTTTCACCATGTTGGCCAGGCTGGTCTCGAACTCCTGACCTCAGGTGATCGGCCCTCCTTGGCCTCCCAAAGTGCTGGGATTACAGGTGCATGCTGCGCTCAGCTTTAAATACATCATTTTGAAGAAAAAAAAAAGTAGAGATTTCTATAGTTAAGATGCTCCCTGATACCCTCACAAGTGTTCAGTAAACTTGCTTGTTATTATTACTTGACCCAAGTTTTTTTTTCTTACATATATACCAACCTAGAGAGAGACACAAGTATCATTGCACACAGATGCAATATCATACATACAACACTGTTTCTTTTAAAAATTACAGCATGGCTGTCTCTTCATATCTGTGTCTATAAAATTACTTCCTTTTAAAATATTTTTATTATGGAAAATTTTGAGTATATACAAAAGCAGAGGAAATAATATATCAAATTCCCATTTGCCCATCGTCCAACTTCAGTGTTTATCAATTTATGGCTAGTCTGGTTTCTCTCTACCTACACCCATTTCTTTCTTCCCACATTATTTTGAAGTAGATCTCAGAAATTACATTGTTTCATTCATAAACATTTTAGTATGTGTAGAGCTATCTTTCTTTTTTTAATGACAAAAGCAATACCTGGTTGCTACTTTAAAACACCAATGTTACAGACACAGATAACATGGAAAATAAATATTCCTTGCTATGGTTTGAATGTCCCTTCCAAAACTCATGTTGAAATTTATTTACCAACATGATGGTATTGGGTAGTGAGGCCTTTAAGAGATGACTAGGTCATGAGGGCTTGAGGGAGTGGGTTAATTATCACGGGAGTGGGCTCCTGATACAACAAAGAGTTTAGCCCAATGTCCCCTCTGTCTTGTGCACTAGCTTCCACTTTCTGCCCTTCCACCATGGGAAGACCCTCACCAGATGCTAATGCAATGTTCTTGGACTTCCCAGCCTCCAGAACCATGAGCCAAATAAACTTCTGTTTTTTATATATTATCTAGCCTGTGGTGTTCTGTTATAGTAGCAGATCTGTTATAGTAGCAGAAAACAGACTAAGACATCTTTCATAGCCACAATCTCTAGACATTACTGCTTCCTTTCTTTTTTCTCTTTAGAGACAGGATCTTGCTCTGTCACCTAGGCTGGAGTGCAGTGGTGTGATCAGGGCTTACTGCAGCCTCACCTGCCTGTACTCAAGCAATTCTCCCTCATCAGCCTCCCAAGTAGCTGAGATTACAGACACATACCACCATGCCCAGTTAATTTTTTTTTTTTTTTTTGTAGAGATAGAGTCTTTCTACATTGCCCAGGCTAGTCTCAAACTACTGAACTCAAAAAGTGCTCCCACTTTGGCCTCCCAAAATGCTGGGATTATAGGTGTGAGCCACTGCACCTGGCTCATAACTGCTTTTGACATCATCTTAACTAATATTCCTCTAGATCTCTTTTTCTATGCATGTACCAGCATATATTCATACTTTTCAAAAAAGTATTTTATTTTGAAGTAAAAACAATATAGTATTTAAAATAAAGTATTTTATTCAAAATAAATATTTTATTCATAC